>NC_044551.1:119026532-119326532 GCF_007565055.1 Rhinopithecus roxellana | reverse complement strand
TGTTGTTATTGTTGTGGTTGCCAAATGATGATTTTCCTATTCCATCGTTTCTTCCTCATTTATTAGTTGGCATTTTATTGTAAGGAAGAGCTTTCTGTTTATTTCTATCAGTGTGGACTCATTGATTCCTATTTTATTGATATTCAGTGGAATATGTATTAGACTGTTCTTGTGTTGCTTTGAAGAAATACCTGAGACTGGGTAGTTTGTAAAAAAAAAAAAAAGAGGTTTAATTTGCTGACGATTCTGCAGGCCACACAAGCATGGTCCTGACATCACTCAGCTTCTGGAGAAGCCTCAGGGAGCTTTTACTTACAGCAGAAGGCAAAGCAGGAACAGGCACAACACATGATGAAAGCAGGAGTGAAAGAGACATAGGAGACAGAGACGCCACACACTTTTAAATGACTCGATCTCATGAGAACTATCACAAAGACAAGCACCAAACCTTGAGGGACCAACCCCCATGATCCAAACACCTCTCACTAAGCTCCATCTCTAGCACTGGGGATTAATTACAGTTCACCATGAGATTTCAGTAGGGGCTGATATCCAAACTATGCCAGAATAAAATTTGTTACTTTTGTTTGTTTTGATGTTCCAGTTGTCCCATATTTCGCCAGCACAATCCTCCTTAGGCTGATTTGTTTCCATTTATCATGTCCCAGTCATTCTTTTGAGTTATTTTCCAACACAAGAAGATGTTCCAGGCTCAGTTTTATTGTTTTGCACTTTCCCTTCATAGCCGTGAAAGTAACCCTTTATCCAAGGATTGCTGGTTCCTTTTACTGAATAACAGTGTTTAGAAACAAAGATCAGGGCATTGGATATGCTTGTGTCTACTAGAGTATCACTGTTCCCAGGCCTTCTCAATGGACAGAGCCAGGAACTCCTTGTATATGTGTGTGTGGAGATATAAATGGAGATCAAAAACCAATTTCAGTCCAGCTTCTCCCTTTTCATATTTCTAATTTCATTGTTAAACATGGCTCCTGCTAAGGTCAATAAATACACTTATTTTCTCAATCCTGTTGTACGTGACTAATCTCCTGACTTTACCAGGCCACTATCCCATTTGGCTACCTTCCTTGAATGGGATCAGACTCCATTAGGAGTCCCTTCTTTCTCAGGTCTGCTAATGGCTTTTTGACTGAATTATCAAGGAAGGACAGAAAGAATATTTTTGTTTTATATGGTGGTGTAGTAGACATGTGTTTCGAGGCTAAATTGATGTTCCTGATTAAGAAATTAGCATTTTGTAAATGATTCATTATATTTTTATAATTCAGGTTTGACCTTATTGATACCTTACCTTCTGACTACCAAGAAAAAATGGAAAGACTGTAAGATCAGAGTATTCATTGGTGGAAAAATAAACAGAATAGACCATGACCGGAGAGCGTAAGTTTATTTCACATTGAAGGGCATGCGTCTAGTAGCACTTCATTGCTACAGTATAAATTTGATAGGATAAAAATTAGACAATCCAGAAAATGTCTATTATCTTGCTTTGTTCTTTACTGAGGTTAAAAATTTTAAATATAACCTTGTTCTCTTTAGTCTTCATGTTTAACTAGTAGATACTTAATTTTACTTAGATGTAATTTTTTTTAACATATTAACATTTTAGAAGGTCCTTCTTAAATACTTGTAACTTTAAAGTGCTAAGCAACCTTTTTCTTTTAATCATATACAAACATTACCTATTTGTATATGGGATACATTTTGTTGTAGACTCTAGACAACAAAATGCAGGATGCCATTGTCATTCATCCGATTCTTTCTAAATATACTGTCACAATTATAGTTCTTGTTTCAGTACTTCTCTCCTGCTCTGTAAGTACTCTTGTTTTGTCTTTGACATGTAACATGTATATTGTACACATTATGGATCAAAGACATGGGTACTTAGAAGCATTGAAACCCAGTTTTATTTTTCAGAAAGCAGTTTTGACCATATAATTCCTCTACCCAAAATACTTTAACGACTTTCCTGCTACCTGCCATAGAAAATCTAATTGTTGTAATGTAGCAGTCAAGGCCCTTGACAGTCTGTCCTCTCATTCCCTTTCTATTCTTCTATTTCCCCCAGTATGCCTTATACTTCAGTATACTTTTCCATAGCCTCTAAGCATGCATGTGACTTCAGGCTTTTACTCCTTTGCCTACTCTCATCTCCTGTAAATAGCTCTTCACTAGCCTCTCCTTTTATCTCTTTAAATACTGCACTCTTTAAAACCCAGCTCAGTTCTTCGTAGTGCCTTTCCTATTTCTCCTGCCTTACCCCCAGATCTAGTTGTTATGTTTCCTTCCGGAATCACAATGTACTTTAATACCTACCACTCATCACATTCTGGCAGGTATTATATTTATTTTCTTATTTAAGTTTTGTGGGCCCTGTTATGTTTAGCATGTTTTATAGTAGGCACTTAACTGATAGGTCCTGGAATTCAACTAGGTGTTTATTCATTTCAAATAGTGAATTATGCAAGAAATACTAATAATAAATTTAATAATCAAACCTGTAGCAGATCTTTTTTCTCATATCTCAATTTAAAAACATTTTTATTACAAATAAAATTGCATTTTATTTTTTGTTTATATGTGCACTTCAACTGTTCTATTGTTGCCACCAATGTTTCATTGCCAGCTATGCCTTCAGAAAGGTATTTACTGAAAAATCAGGCCTGTTGATGCTCCTTTTCTATGTCCTGTTTCAGTTCCCTCCTCCCCCAAAATTCTATGAACTTAATCTGCCATCAACTATATCTTCAATATGGCCCACAGGTCATATTTGGGCCCTGAGATAAGCATTCTTCTTGGATGGAAGAATAATCCAAAAATAAATAGTTGTCTACTAGTTTTTATTGAAATGTATGTACTTATCAATATAGTTTCACTAAATTTAAGAAACATTAGCTACCATTTAAATTTAATTATTAATGTCTTTCTTTGTCCATTACTCAGGAGAGATTCAGAGAAAGTAAAATACTCAGTGATTACTCAGAAAGTAAAGTACTCAGTGGATTTAAGTCTGCTTTGTGAATGAATGGTGTGAATTAATTCAAATGGACATTGTTTAGCACATGATAGACTGACTTTTTCTGTAAATCATGCTTTTCAGATATATGGATTCAGCCCAATATAGAATGAAAATACTTGTATCTTAATTCTATTAATTTTTGTTGTAGGATGGCTACTTTGCTTAGCAAGTTCCGAATAGACTTTTCTGATATTATGGTCCTAGGAGATATCAATACCAAACCAAAGAAAGAAAAGTAAGTTACTCTACAAATTTCTGATCCTTTTATAGATGGCCTACTCAGACACAGATTGAACTTAATTAAAACCCAGAGATTTATTTTCCTGCTGTTAGTTGTATGTGAAGTCAATATTTTAAAAATCTAACATTGATAGTTGGTATGCATATATCAGATATTAAAGAAAGTCTAAAGAGTTTTCAGTATTCAGAGAGGATTTAAATTACAGCTTTACATGTGATTTCTGAAAGGTGGTTCATTTCCATTGCCCCTGCCTGCAGTCGTTATAACCACTCAGTCCCTGCTCTACATACCTATTACTTTCCACTGTTTTGTTTTATCGCTAAAATAGGAAAATCTAAACATTTGCCTACAATAGTTGCATTCAGAGTTCTTCTAGGAAAGACTTTGGAATATTCCACCTGAAAATGGTATATACAGGTTATAATGATATTTGTATTTATTTTACCTGATATAATTTTAATTATTAGATTAATGTTGAATCAATATGAAGCTGATATAAAGAATTCCTTTTAGATAGGAAACAGTAAGGTAAAATTAGTAAGGTTGTAATCAGGGTGAGATTGCTTTTATTGTAAAACTGTGTACTGGGTGCTTCATACTAGATTTGATACTGAAAAATACGTTTTTCATGTTCATAGAGGATTAGAATGCCATTCATGTTATTTTATTGGTAAGTATATGGATGTAAAAATTAATTTTTCATTTCCTTAAATTTTTAGTGTCTGCCCTTTTCCCCTTCAAAATGTTCTAGTACATTTTTTTACACTACTTTTATTCATTGATAACTGGGAAAGCCTTTGGGTGTTTTAGAGCATAGTAGTAACACAATTTGACTTATTGCTCAAAGGTATCATTTTGGCTACTATGGTAAAATATATTTAGGTTGAGAGAAAATGGCCATAGGGGGAGGAGGGGTATACAGGGAGATCAGCTTTAGCAGTTAAAAATGCAATTTTATTACAGGTTGGAGATTCCTTATCCCAAATGCTTGGGATCAACCAAAAGTGTTTCAGATTTCAGATTTTTTTTTTAAATTTTGGAACGTTTTCATTATACATGCTGGTTTAGAATCCCTAATCCAAAAATCAGAAATTCAAAATGTTTCACTGAGCATTTCCATTAGACGTCATATCGGTGCTTAGAAAGTTTTAGATTTTGAAGCAGTTTGGATTTCAGATTAGGGATGCACAGTCTGTATTGTCCATATGGGTTCTAATTTTCTCATCAGTTTCAGAGACTAGAAATTGCTGTTTTTGAAATAAATTGCCAAAGTGATTATTATGGTTGGGGTATGGAGAGGAGCATAATAAATGAGAGGCACTAACTTTGCAAGTTTTAATTTAATATTTAAGATCTTTCTGTTATGTAAGTTAAAATAAGATTAGTTGTGAGAATTCTTTGTTTTTTAAAGTATTATAGCTTTTGAGGAAATGATTGAGCCATACAGACTTCATGAAGATGATAAAGAGCAGGATATTGCAGATAAAATGAAAGAAGATGAACCGTGGCGAATAACAGATAATGAACTTGAACTTTATAAGACCAAGGTATTCTTTATCTTCTGCTTTATTTTCATTGATCTTTTATATAATAAAAGACATGAAAACCAAGAACTTCAAATTTGATATAGGAGGGGTCAGTTGTATAAATGAACTCTAAAATAGATTTATTTGAGGTTAGCGGAAAGGATTTTTTTTAAAAAAAAGAACAGATATTTTTATTACACTAAAATTCATTTCCGTTTCTTTTTGTCTCCTTATAGTTTTATGAACCATGCTAAATTCGTATTTCCAAATGGTCTAGGAATGACTTTGTCCTGTTTCATTTCAGACATACCGGCAGATCAGGTTAAATGAATTATTAAAGGAACATTCAAGCACAGCTAATATTATCGTCATGTAAGTAAAGATTTTCTTGCTAGTTTCTGATAATATGCTTTGAATTAATTTCTGTTCCAACTATATATCTATATAACACCCATATTGACTTAGTTGTTATAAGGAGGAAAAAACAAACTTGTAAAAATATACTATGCTTTAAGCATATGGAGAAAGACAAAAACTTTAACCTTAAGCTTATATGAATCCCAAGTAATTTTTTTTATCGTAATAGGTTATATTGGAACCTTTTGTTTACGCTTCTTCTCACCTTTTCAAAATTCCTCATCTTTGTAAACACTACAGCATAGCCATTAAGTATGTGTGGATAGGAGGGTCCTACGTTAAAGTTTGGACCCCAGACAGCTTCCTCTTGAAAATAACCCAAAAAATGTTATTTGGCAGATTAAACTTGAATAGTGATTCCTGTCTGGATTCCCATTCTTACGTTTTCCACACACAAATTTTACATACCAACACATTGTCCTTGAGTTAAATACAGATGCTAAATGCCTACTTTGGCTCTTCCTCTACTGAACTAGGTTAGCTAGATATTCTTTGAACCCACGTTTTCTCACTTTTGGAACATGTGTCCTTAGATAGGAAAGCTCAGGCCTCTCCCCCACAAAAAAAGCCAAATAATGAAAAAAAACTATCAAAAGATTGTTAGTTTAACAACAAGCATTTAATAAATCAGAAAGTTTCAAGTTTTGCTGGTGATAAATACCTGTAATGGAAAAGATACTAGAACAGAAATTTAGAGAAAAACTGACAGAGCAACTGGTCACTGCTACCACCATCCATAAATAGAAATTAAAACTGAGATAAGAAGATGAAAATTGCATTTATCCATATATAGCTTCCGTTTTCTAAATTTTGATAGTAAACATACCTTTCACCTAAAAGAATTCTATTCTTATTAAAGAAGGGGAAATCTAGGATTTAGTGTTATATATCAGAGAAACTGTGGTTTATAGAAGTATTTACTGTTCTTATGAACAAATTCTTAAAAATCTTTCTTGAAAGATTATAGTCTTTTATATACACATGTATGATGGTGGTACCGTAAGATTATAATACCGTATGTTAAGCTGGGGGCACGATGGTATGCACCTGTAGTCTCAGCTACTTGGGAGACTGAGGTGGGAGGATTGCTTGAGACCTGAAGTTTTGAGTCCAGCCTGGACAATGTATTAAGACCCATCTCTCTTAAAAACAAAAAAAAAACATATTTTTACTGTATCTTTTCTATATTTAGCTATGCAAATGCTTACCATCATGTTACAGTTGCCTATGATATTCACTACAGTAACATACTGTACAGGTTTGTAGCCTAGGAGCAACAGGCTGTATCGTATAGCCCAGATGTGTAGTAGGCTATACCGTCTTGGTTTATGTAAGTACTCCTATGATGTTTTCATGAGGGCAAAATTGCCTGACAATAAGTTCTAACAAATGAGTCTCCATCGCTAAGCAACACAACTATGGTTGTTATTCTATATGCAGAGTTCTCCTGCACTGAGAAATATTCTGTAATTATAGTAATTTATAGTAACTTATTGTAATCTACTTTATAATTTTTGCTACATTTTATTCTGTAAATGCATTGCTCAGGTTTTTTTTCTCTTTTTGATACCAGGAGTCTCCCAGTTGCACGAAAAGGTGCTGTGTCTAGTGCTCTCTACATGGCATGGTTAGAAGCTCTATCTAAGGACCTACCACCAATCCTCCTAGTTCGTGGGAATCATCAGAGTGTCCTTACCTTCTACTCATAAATGTTCTATACAGTGGACAGCCCTCCAGAATGGTACTTCAGTGCCTAGTGTAGTAACTGAAATCTTCAATGACACATTAACATCACAATGGCGAACAGTGACTTTTCTTTCACGATTTCATTAATTTGAAAGCACACAGGAAAGTTGCTCCATTGATATGTGTATGGAGACTTCGGTTTTAGTCAATTCCGTATCTCAATCTTAATGGTGATTCTTCTCTGTTGAACTGAAGTTTGTGAGAGTAGTTTTCCTTTGCTACTTGAATAGCAATAAAAGCGTGTTAACTTTTTGATTGATGAAAGAAGTACAAAAAGCCTTTAGCCTTGAGGTGCCTTCTGAAATTAACCAAATTTCATCCATATATCCTCTTTTATAAATTTATAGAATGTCAAACTTTGCCTTCAACTGTTGTTTTTATTTCTAGTCTCTTCCACTTTAAAACAAAATGAACACTGCTTGTCTTCTTCCATTGACCATTTAGTGTTGAGTACTGTATGTGTTTTGTTAATTTTATAAAGGTATCTGTTAGATATTAAAGGTGAGAATTAGGGCAGGTTAATGAAAAATGGGGAAGGGGAAATGGTAACCAAAAAGTGACCCCATGGTAAGGTTTATATGAGTATATGTTAATATAGAGCTAGGAAAAAAAGCCCCCCAAATGCCTTTTTCACCCCTCTGATTGGCTATTATCACTATATTATTCTCTTGAAACCTTAGGGAAGATTAAAGATTCATCCCATACTTCTGTATACCATGCTTAAAAACGTCATTCTTTAAACAAAAATACTCAAGATCATTTATATTTATTTGGAGAGAAAACTGTCCTAATTTAGAATTTCCCTCAAATCTGAGGGACTTTTAAGAAATGCTAACAGATTTTATGGAGGAAATTTAGACAAAGCAATGTCATTTAATAGAATATTTCAATATTTAAGTGGAATTTCAGTATACTGTACTATCCTTTATAAGTCATTAAAATAATGTTTCATCAAATGGTTAAATGGACCACTGGTTTCTTAGAGAAATGTTTTTAGGCTTAATTCATTCAATTGTCAAGTACACTTAGTCTTAATACACTCAGGTTTGAACAGATTATTCTGAACATTAAAATTTAATCCATTCTTAATACTTTAAAACTTTTGTGTTAAGAAAAACTGCCAGTTTGTGCTTTTGAAATGTCTGTTTTGACATCATCGTCTACTAGTACAATTTTGACAGTGCATATGTACTGTTACTAAAAGCTTTATATAAAATTATTAATGTGAAGTTTTTCATTTATAATTCAAGGAAGGATTTCCTGAAAACATTTCAAGGGATGTCTACATATTTGTATGTGTGTGTGTATATATATGTATATGCATACACAGATGCATATGTGTATATATAATGAAATTTATGTTGCTGGTATTTTGCATTTTAAAGTGATCAAGATTCATTAGGCAAACTTTTGTTTAAGTAAACAAGTTCAAAATCAGATTAACAGATACAGGTTTCATAGAGAACAAAGGTGATCATTTGAAGGGCATGCTGTAATTTCACACAATTTTCCAGTTCAAAAATGGAGAATACTTCGCCTAAAGTACAGTTAAGTGGGTCAATTGATACAAGTTTCTGTGGTGGAAAATTTATGCAGGTTTTCATGAATTTTTTTTTTTTTTTTTTTTTTTTGAGACGGAGTCTGGCTCTGTTGCCATGCTGGAATGCAGTAACGTGATCTCAGCTCACTGCAGCCTCCGCCTCCCCAGTTCAAGCAATTCTCCTGCCTTAGCCTCCCTAGTAGCTGGGACTACAGGTGCACGCCACCATGCCCAGCTAATTTTTGTATTTTGAGTAGAGACAGGGTTTCACCATACTGACTAGGATGGTCTCTCTTGACCTTGTGATCTGCCTGCCTCGACCTCCCAGAGTGCTGGGATTACAGGCGTGAGCCACTGCGCCCGGCTGGTTTTCATGAATCTTGATAGACATCTATAACGTTATTTTCAGTGGTGTGCAGCATTTTTGCTGCATGAGTATGAGCTAGGTATAGAGATCTGATAACTTGAATTCAGAATATTAAGAAAATGAAGTAACTGATTTTCTTAAAAAAAATTTCTACATTTTAACTCACAGCATTGTTCCATTGCAGGTTTTGCAATGTTTGGGGGTAAAGACAGTAGAAATACTATATTATTCAGTAAACAATAACGTGTGAACTTTAAAAATGGATAATAGGGCATGGACTGAGTGCTGCTATCTTGAAATGTGCACAGGTACACTTACTTTTTTTTAAGTTTTTCCCATTCAGGAAAACAACATTGTGATCTGTACTACAGGAACCAAATGTCATGCGTCATACATGTGTGTATAAAGTACATAAAATGTATCTAAATATTCATAATGTGGGGTGGGTAATACTGTCTGTGAAATAATGTAAGAAGCTTTTCACTTAAAAAAATGCATTACTTTCGCTTAACACTAGACATCAGGTCGAAAATTTGCAAGGTTGTTATAGTACTTATTTCAGCAATTCTTAGAGATGCTAGCTAGTGTTCAAGCTAAAAATAGCTTTATTTATGCTAAATTTTGATTTTTGTACGAATTTTTTTTTAAGTTCTAATCATTGGTGATAGCTTGGAAATAAATAATTATGCCATGGCATTTGACAGTTCATTATTCCTCTAAGTAAGAATTGAGTTTAAAGAGAATGGTGGTGTTAAGCTGATTATTAACAGTTACTGAAATCAACTATTTATTTGTTACATTATTCCATTTGTATTTTAGGTTTCCTTTTACATTCTTTTTATATGCATTCTGACATTACATATTTTTTAAGACTATGGAAATAATTTAAAGATTTGAGCTCTGGTGGATGATTATCTGCTAAGTTTGAAAATGTAATATTTTGATAATACTGTACTATAACTGTCACACAAATGCTTTTCTAATGTTTTAACCTTGAGTATTGCAGTTGCTGCTTTGTACAGAGGTTACTGCAATAAAGGAAGTGGATTCATTCAACCTATTTAATGTCCATTCTTATATTTTATCTATTTTATAAGTTTCTGCCAGCTTTGTGGTTTTGTCTCATTTAGATAACTATTGCTTCATTCATTTCTGAATTTTTTAAATAGCTTTTACCTTAATATTCATGCCCCGGAAAAGTCGTTCACTATTCCTAAACCTTTGCAGTAATCACTATTGATACTTACAGTATGACTGAACCATCTGAGCTGCAGCTCATTATGGATTTTTTTTTAAGTGACCTGGCTTTTCTAATTCTGCTTTATCTTTGGGCCAAATCTCTCATTTGTCAATGAGGAAACTAGAAGATTAAAAGCGATTCATAGTCCCTGAATATCATCTGATTCTTTCCTTCCAAAGATTTTTATCGAAGCTCATTTAGAGTTTTAGAAAGCATTTTCATTTTCTCATTTGAACGTGACTGTAGGTGTGGTATATATGCAGGACAGCTGTTTCTTTCTTCTACTCTTGAGAAAGCAGCTTGGAGCAGTTTAGGGAGTTTTCCAAGGTCATGTGGTAAATCAAGGAAGGTTGTTGGTCTAGAGCCCAGGTCTTTCATCCCCAGGAATTTCTTCATTATGCATTCACTGCTGGCTGATCCATAAGACAGATGGCTGGGATAGATTGGTCGTTTCCAAATTACTCACCCCTGTCCGCTGAGTAAATGTGTTTTCAGGTAAGGCAAATTATAGTTAGAAATATAGGTTGGCTAAAGGCTGCCTTAATATGTTCAAAACAAAATGTAAATATCCATTTTTTTGTTTGTCGTCTTCCTTATTCTCAAGCCACTATTCAGGCCACTATTCACTTATTTGGAAAGCTAAAAGATAATTTAAAGGCAACTAGGTATGTGACATTTTCTAATATCAGACCGTCCAACAGTTTTTAAAACAAGAACATCATTCATCTTTGAACCACCAGGTTTCTGCTGTTCATTCACCAGGAAGAAAAGATAAATCCATTTGATATGCTTCCCTCTTTATGTTTATATCCCTATAGGAAGTTTGTAGGGCCAGAGGAAATAGATGGTAGTTTAATGTTTAACTTTTGGGGAAAGATGGTACAAGTTCTAGTATATGCTCAATAGAAAGTACTATTTAGTTTAGTTCAGATAATAAATAGTGTGTTGGTGGGTTTACCAACTTGACATACTTTTTTTGGTAGTACTCGAATACCTAAGAATCTAAGTCTCATTGTCTTGTATGGAATCTGGTGGCAATGGTGATGGACCTGTTTTACTTACGTGATGGGCATTTAACAGAGTCTGTTAAATGATAGCGTTAAGAACCTCAGCCCATTTTTTCTCCTTACCCTTTTGTTTCAGACACGGTAAAAGTTTGAAACTATTAGGGAAAATGTGAATGCCTCTGCATTTGTCCCCTCCTGCTGTGCAGCCTGCCTTGTGGCTGCTGTCCTCACAGATCAGGAACTCATTCCCCAAAATGATAGTGTATTAGTAACACACATCATTTGTTCCACTATTCCAGGATATGAATACAAATTACCAGTGTGTTCTACGCAAAGCTACAAATGAAAATAAGCTTACTTTTTTGATCCACAAAACAGGGTTGGGATCCATGGGTATGGAATGCCAAAACCCGACTCAATACTTGTCAGAATTTTGTTAGAATACTGCTGAAGCTTTTGAGGTAGAGAATTGTGGAGGTTTTATCCTGGAAGAGTTAACTTCATCATAAGAAAGGAAGCAATTTATAGGGTGACTTTATATCCAGCTATTATCTCTCTAAGATATACCAAAAAAGACAGTTTTAAAATTAAGTAGGCACTGTTCATATTTATTTATATAAGGTACATATAAAGGTGTATAACTACTAGAAGATACTACATTTACTCTTTTACATTCTAAATTAAGCTTCAGTTGAGCCATTTTTCAAGGAAGTCACAATTTGAAAAGGAGCAATCTATAGGCATTTATTTGAATAACCAGAAAGTCACAGGTTATTTTTAAGTTTATAACATTTTTGCTTAAGCCATGAAAACTCCCCTCTGAGTTCCTAAGAAATGTTACTATTTAAGAACTTTAGAAGATGACAAGGACAGTTTGGGAAGGAGGTGGCTGGTGACAGTGAGATGAAAAATGATGCTCCAAGAAAAGGTTTATGAATTGCAAAATATGTGCCTTTAAGTCTTAGTGTCATATTTCCTTTTGGGAAATAGTGAACTGTGAAGAATGGAAGTAGTTTTTTTCTGAATTTTTATATCTGTTGACATAACCAGCACCTTCTATTAGCTACGCGGTGCTGGTCTCAGAGCTCTAATAATCTACCTCTTTCAGGTAGTCTGTTTTCTCTGTGGTCTTTCCATCAGTAAAGATTATCCTTTGCTTACTGTCCATGCCCCTGTGAGTTTAGTATTATTAACATAAATTTTGCACTTCGGTTTTTTCAGAAAAATTGGTAAGGAAGCACAGGTGTATTATGTATTGAAACACTGATTAGAAGAGTGGTTCCCAAACTTTAGTGTGCCTCAATCAGTGGCAGGGCTTGTTAACACATACTTTACTGCTACCGCATAATCTCTAAGTGAAATCTTGCACGTAGGCTACTTCTCAATATAACCTGCCTTCTCTACACTTCTTTTTGTCCTTTCTTTCATGGTATACATGTATTTCCATCTCCCCTTAACACCAGCTGTGAATTCAAATGATTATCTCCTTTCCAAATCCCTTAGTGTTTCCCTTTTATATTAGGTCTTTGTCAGTGGCAAGAATAGAACCCAAAGCAGGCTAACAAAAAAAGGAAGCCCTAGAAGGCAGCTAAGCTCAGGGACTTCAGTGAGTGTAAGCAGGGACTCTGAACAGGGTCCTTAGGGCTCATCTTTCCTTCTGTCTGCTTTGTCTTTCAAAGAGTGACAATTCTTCCCATAGACTGTCATCGTGTAGTGGGCCCTGTGGCTTCTGAGAAAACCATACTCAGTCCTGATGGCTTAACAACAACTGCAGTAAAAAGGTGGTGTCTCCTCATAAGCTTTGGCAGAAAAGACTAGGGAAGGGTCCCAGTGGGCTCAGTTTGGGATCCCCCCAATTCAGCCATGCCATTGATTAGGCATGAATCTTGTGCCCACTTGATGTGAAGTAGGTTCTCCATTTTAAAAAGATTGTATTATTGAAAAGAAAGGAGGCCAGGTGTAGTGGCTCACGCCTGTAATCTTACTACTTTGTGAGGCTGAGGCGGGAGTATCGCTGGGACCAGGATTTCAATACTGGCCTTGGCAACATAGTGAGACCCTGTGTCTACAAAAAAATAACCCGGGCATGGTGGCACACTCCTGTAGACCCAGCCGCTCAGGAGATGGGAGGATCACTTGAGCCCAGGAATTCAAGGCTGCAATGAGCTATGATTCTGCCACTGCACTCAAGCCTAGGCAACAGTGAGAACCCGTCTCTGAAAAAATTAAAGGGAGGTTGGGAAAACCAAACCAGTAGATACCCCCGGGAGTGCCCTAAAGAATAGTGCTGACCCACATTTAACTAAAAATCAGAGACAATCTAGTCATCTGCCTCTTTTGGAGTCTCTAGTTACAGTGACTTGTCTTAGTCCGGAATATTTATGATGATCAAATCCAGATGTGGCTCCTCATGATCCAGCAACCTATGATTGGCCAAATGATATTTTTACCCCAATACACCTTACAATGACTGATGGTTATTGAAGGCCTCTGTGTACCAGACACATGGCATGTTCTGCCTCATGTAATCCTCACAAGTGGGAGGTAGATTCTGTAATCCCCATTTCTCAGATGAGATAACAGGAGTGAATCCAGGTTCATATAATGCAAAGCCAGGGTCCAGATTCAGGGAATATCACTGATCCCTGTGCTCTTAACCACTCAGCTGGACTGCTCCCTGCTTACATATAGTTATGGAGAGAAAATAGGAGAGTCACTGAAAGAACACTCATTTGGAAAGGGGGAGAAGAGGAAACCCTGGCCTTAAAGTGGGTTCCATGGTGAGTCACCACTTCCCTGGCTTCTGCTCTATGATCATCAGCTTACTGATTGTCTTCCATGGCCGCATGTAAGGATTCCCATTCTGGGGGCGCACACTTGCTGTATTCCGAGGGGTCTGAGGACTACTCTAGGGAAGTCTCAGAAGCTTGTTGCCAGGCTAGAGGTTTCTGTGGCAACACCCTTGACTAGCCAGCTACTTGTTGAACTGACTTTGGGTACTGTAGGATGGGTAAGCAACTCCAGCAACCTTGGAACTCTGATCCCTGATCTGAACTCTTTTTTTTTTTTTTTTTCTTTTAGCACCAACACAGCCTATTTTCTAATTCTCAGTTTACTGACTGCAGTGATCTGGCAGAGATTCTCTTTCCTGCTCCAATACTTTATGATGGTCATAATACCTCCTGTGGAATTGCAATTTAGGCAAAGTCACATTCTAAAGTCATCATAGGAAGTCAGCATTGCACTTGAAAATCACTTATCACTTCCAAACCGCACAGTTCTGTTTCTCAATGAGTCTAGCACAGTTAGTTTTTCCTTCCATCATTTCTTAAGTTGTGTACCAGCTGAAACAGCTGGCTTGCAGTTAGGACAATGTTGTTCAAATATTACAGATAGTAAATTCTAGGATCCCACAATGAGGGAGCCAACACCACTGGCAGGAATGACAGGTTCATCTCATACCGCTTTTTTCTTCAGGGCAAACGGAACGACTGGAGTTTTTTTTTTTTTTTTTTTTTTTTTTTTTTTTGAGAGTCTCGCTCTGTTGCCCAGGCTGGAGTGCAGTGGTGCGATCTCGGCTCTCTGCAAGCTCCGCCTCCTGGGTTCACACCATTCTCCTGCCCCAGCCCAGCCTCCCAAGTAGCTGGGACTACAGGTGCCCACCACCACGCCCAGCTAATTTTTTTTTTTTTTTAATAACTGGAGTATTTTGTGATTGCCTTCTTGTTACCACCACCACCACTACTCTCCAACAGAACGTGTATAATTCAGTCCAATACATGTAAGTTGCAACTCCACTGGATTGTTTTTGCCCAGAAGGGTATGCGTAAGAGGAGGGGCTTAGAAGGGGATGATCGGGTTCTCCTGGTTCTCAGGCTTCTCCTGATCCCCATCCTGTGCATGATTTTTGAATCTACCCTTTACTCCTGTGGATCAAGACTGAGTGTTGGGATTTTTGAATGCTGAGAGGCCTTTGATTGTTTAATCTCATCCAGTCATGTTTGCTAGCTGCAGAAGAGCGAGTTTCTTTTAGCAAAATCACTTGTCTCCTTTCTACTTTCACAAGGGCCAGCCTAGCTAGAAGTTTAACCTTTTCTTACAGAAAACTTGGTGAAACCTCCAGAAATAGCCAACTGCATGTCAAACTACCATGTTACAAAAGTTTAAAACATGAGTATACAAAAGGAGTAAATAAGTCAAAGATTATGTTCAACTCATTAGAGAACCAATAGGCAAAACTGGTTCAAAGGAGAATTAAAGGAATAGGACATATGGCATTTTTAAATGTTTGCCGAGTTAGATCCTAACCTGTGGGGTTTTTATACTATTCAGACAATATTTACATCTCTAGCAGATGAAGTCTACAGTAAAACATGTAACTTCTTAAGAGTCTAAGCCCTTAATAGTAAGTAGTGAAGTCAAAAATGGATACATTTTCCTAGAGCAGTGGTTCCTAAAGTGTGACATGGGAACTTCAGGGGATTCTGCAAAGTCAAAACTACTTTCATTACAATGTTAAGATGTTAGTTGCCTTTTTCACTCATTCTCTGCCAAGTGTACAGTGGTTCTTCCAGAAGTTAGTTGACAGGTGGAAACCTCATTGCTCCAATGGTTAACGGAATCTATGAAGCTATGAGAATCTGGCTGTCTTCTACTAAGCCAAATGTTGAAGAGATTTGAAAACATGCAGAGCAATGCCTATCTTCTTACTAATCATTTTTGGAAAATAGTTATTTTCTTTCAAAAAAGTTATTTGTATTTACATGTAATGGATTTATTACTATTTGTGATGACTAAACTTTTTTTAAATTTCTATTTTTGTATCTAAAGTGGTATATCAGTCTACCCCTGGACCAATCACCTAGGTCGGGGGATAGGGTACTGTGTCCACCTGAACACACCAAGTAGGGAAAGGACAGCTCCCCAAAGAGTAAAAGGTGCTCTTCTGGTTTCATCTTTGGTTGTAAGAGCCAGGCCATAAAACCACCTTAAGGACTGATGAAGATTATAGGGGTTAACAATAAGTTTATTAAGTTGCTGAGTTGGGGTGTGGAGGGATTGAGGGAGAACAGTGGTGAAGGTACTTTCTTTCCCTTGCCATGTCACAAAAATGACTAAGAATCTTTTATCAACACTTTGTTGGTAGGAAAGGCAAAAGCTGCTTTATCAAGACCAAGATAAACTAGGCTACCCTTGGGGTCAACCAAGCTACCCTTAAAATACATGAGTTCATTCCTAGTGTATTTAAGATGGCAGCCACGGGCTCTGAAGCCAGACTGCCCAAATTCTAATCATCTTCTTGTCATTTGCAAGTGAACTTTTCTTTGCCTCAGTATCCATATCTGTAAAATGGGAATATAGTTTTCTTACTGATCAGTATAAGGTTTAAATAAGACAATTTATTGAAGAGGTTTAGAACTGTGCCTGGTACATAACATTTATATTGTCCACTATAACGATAATGTTGAAACAAGACTGCTGTATTTATCATTTAGTTATAAGCTTTACATTTGCTTTTATTGCATGAATTGGGTAGCTTGCTACCTTTTCTTTGACATTCTTCATTGTATATCTAGAAATAAGAGTCATCAGATGAATAATAATACAACCTGTCAAATAGCCATTTCTTGATTTGTTTCTGTTCCCTGGAGGCCACACACTCTTGGATTTATTTATCACTTCCATTAATTTTCTCAGGTGTCATGGCTGAAGAAACCAAAGAAGAGAAGCAGTGCTCTGTTTTAACTCTCCACTTGTTAGAAATAATGACCTAAATCACATGGAATATGTATTTTTCTCATAATCTCAGAAAAGTACTTATATATGAATCTATGAAGATACTCATTGGTTTCCAAGAGGTTCCACTGTCTTGCAAATAACAGTTTGTGGATAAAGGAAAAGTCATGCTTGTATCTCCAAGAGGCTTAACTATTCCAGAACATCAAAGTAACTCTCTTAACCATGGCAGAAAATTAGCTCATTGGCAGGAAGCTGCATGTGAAGCTCAGATTGCACCCAAAGCTGACATGTTCTGTTAGATGAACTTGACTGGAGCAGTTAATAAACAAGAAATATCCCTTGAACTTCTAAAAACAGTGATGAGGTAAAAAGTCAGCAGCTTAGTTCAATGAGTAGGTTATTTTCTGCTTACTACAGGAGACTGTGCGTTTTTGAGAGAAGACATTGAGCATAAAAATACCAGAAGGTCCAACTTTGAGAGACAAGAGAAGTGTTGATGTAGCTTTCCAGAGAGATTGTGGATTCCTGAAGCTGACTCTGCAGCTCCCTAGGATCAGACATTTCCCTTAGCCCCTCTGAGCCTTGCTGCTCAACTCTAGGATGAGGACACTACGATCCCCTTCAGAAATGTGAGATTTCAGTAAGTCAAAGTATGTCAACTGGCTGGCATCTAGTCAGTGTTAATTGCTATGAACTCTTTTCTTCCCCTCTCCTGAATTAGAGTAAGAGGACAGCACTCAACCAATCCAGACACCTTGCAGAGCTCCTCCCTTCTGCTCACTGCTCATGTGCAATTCATCACCCTGTCCTAGACATTTTTCTCCTCAATATCTTAAACCTTCCTACAATTCACCAACCCTTTAGCCATGACATCAGTTCAGGGTTCCAACACTGAGACTGGTCATGTCAGGCCTGCCCTAAGCCTAATATGATGGAAAGAAACGGAGTCCAGAGTCCAGCCAGGGCAGCAGAGGGAGAATTCCTGCACAGGGAAGAGGTGGGCTCTTTTTGCTGATTCAAATAATGCATCTGGGCATTATTCAAAGTCCCTCCCAAAGCCCCCTCCTGAAGTCTCCCCTCCACCTCCGCAGAGGGGACCCTCCTCCTCCCCTGAATATGACAGGTGCATCCACAGGAGATTCGGTTACATCTATCATTTTTATACTGTGCCTCCCTACTAGTTTCTTTGCTAGCTCTTCAGCAGACCCAAGCAGTGGCCACTTAACACTGAATCCAAATCATCACTCTGGCCCTGTAACTCAGACTGGGACTTTTTTGATTAGCCAAGATCTGTTGTTTTTCCCTCACGTTATTGCAAAAGGTTTCTAATTTGTCTTCTTGCCTTCTATGTTATACCTGTCTCTATACTAAAGTCAGGTTGAAATTCAAAAGACAGATTTGATCTTACCACTTTTCTGCTTAAAACCATTCCTTGGCTGCCCTTTTTGCCTGGATGTGTTCCAAGTTCTTCAGCATGAACTGAGCCCTTCACACCTCTCTAGGTTCATTTTCAGCCACCACTTGCCATGCCCGGAGCTGTATACTCCAGTCAAACCATTTGCACAGTGCTCTCTTTTGCTTCCAGGCAGTAGAATGTGCCATTCTCTCTGGCTGGCCTGTCTTTGACTTTCCTCCTTGTCATGAACGCATAATTTTATGTTACTGCAGCATCTACTTGGACTGAAACTTAAACTTTGTCATACCAGAAGCAGGGCTCAGTCACCCTTGACAAGAGTTTCCAGTTCTACACCTCCTCCCAGTTCCCAACCTGGTCAATCCAGATATCTGCCTGATATGGTTTGACTGTGTCCCCACCCAAATCTCATCTTGAATTGTAGCTACCATAATTTTCATGTGTTCTGGGAGGGACCCATGGGAGATAACTGAATCATGGGGGGCGGTTCCCCCCATACTGTTCTCATGGTAGTGAATAAGTCACAAGATCTGATGGTTTTACAAGGGAAACCCCTTTCACTTTGTCCTCATTCTGTCTTTCCTGCTGCTATGTAAGATGTGCCTTTTGCCTTCCACAATGATTGTGAGGCCTCCCCAGCCACGTGGAACTATGAGTCCATTAAACCTCTTTTCCTTTATAAATTACCCAGTCTCAGGTATGTCTTTATCAGCAGCATGACAATGGACTTACACATTGCCTTATACAACTGCCTCCTGGTGACCACCTCCCTATGGGACCACCTCCCAGTGCAGCCTACTTGAATCCCCTTACTGACCCACGTACCTAACATGGACTGTGCAGATATGCTGTAGTGACCAGTCCCAGTGTGACTGCACAAGACAGGTACCTGCTTGCTCCAAACCCACCAAGTAGAACTACTCACGGGAAACTGCTTGGGTAATGTCCTGGTCCCCAACAAAAGCTTCAGTCCCACAGGTTCTCTCTCTCTTGCTCCCTACTCCTTGGTTGAGTGCATGTGTTCTGGGCAGCTCTCCCCATCCCACTGGCCCTGCGAGGCAAGGTGTGCTGCCCTCTTCTCTTAAGTAATGCACTGCTTTTGTTAATTAATGTGTTTGTTGTGCTGCCTCCTGTGTCTCACCCCATGGACACAGCCAAACCTAACTCTTCTCCCAGTCAGAGCTCTCCTATAGAGTGGCTATCTTGGTAAGAACAAACTGGGCACAGGTCAGACAAGAGCCATAAGGGTGTTTGCCAATATAAACAAGTTTCCTGTGAGAGGGACACCTGGTCATGAGTCAGACACTTAGGCCTGAGGCCATCGACCAGAATAAAGTAGTATCCCATGAAAGGCACACTGTAAATACTCATGACTGACCGCCTTTCCTGTAGCCCCATCAGGACAGGACTAGAATTTATAACCACTCTCCAGGGAAAGCCCTCCAGACCAGATTAGAGGAAAATACAGCACTCTTCAAGAAGCAGCTCAGAAAGACCTCCTCCAGGAAGTTTGATCTGATGCCACAGGGCTGGGTTACGGTCCCTCCTCTCTACTGTGCCCCTCTGTGCTCACCGGCTTGGCTCTTTCATGTCCTCACTATGCTGGTGTCACCTGGTAACACACTTGAGTTACCTGGTTTTGTTCTGTGGTCTACACCAATCTGGAGCTCCTTGTGGGTAGTAACCTTAGACAAGGCGCACAACATAATTAGCAATTAATATTGTTTAATGTCTGAGTCAATGAGTAAGTGAATGAATGAAGCAAATAACTGGCTTGGTTTATCTTATGAACACTATGGGTCGTGTAATTTTGTTTCCCACTTACTCGTCACTGATGAGGGAAGGACTATCAAGAGATTATGGCAGATATTTAAGGTATTAGGTGAACCCCTGGCTCCCACTCCTACGTGCTGCTGCTTCACTGATAGCTGTATAGTAACAGCACATTTGTAGAACTAAAGGGGAGTGCCAAAGTATTTTTAAATTAAATGAATTTATCACTGCGAAAAAGCCAAATGAACATCCACTATTAATGCCTTATCTTGTTAAGTGTCTAAGGACTGTGTGCCTCAAAAACCCATGCTTTTTATACATTTTGAATTGGAAAACTACAATTATTACTTTTTCCAACTAGCAAAGTCTTATTGTTTCCTGATGACACAGCTCAAAAGTCACCTTCTCTGTAAAACTCCTCTAACATCCCATCACCACACTCCTCCTGCAGCCCTTCCGCCTGATCTGTTGGACCATCCCACTGTCATTTATTTGATTTTCCCATTAGATTGAGTAACTGACAATCACTTTCATACCTCTAGTGGTTTATCTTAGTTGTGAGCACCTTGGAGTTTTCAATACAGGATTTCTTCATGAAGGAATGAATGAAAAGATTAAATCTATAAAGGGGGAAGACTGCTGGTGACAGGGGAGTAGCTCAAAGGGGTTATAGACAAGGAGCCTTATTAGGATTGGAGGTTTTTGAAGCATGTGACTTGATTGAGTGTTCTAGTTGTAACAACTACATACTAATATTTGCATGGCATGTTTCATGTATGCTTGAATTCTTGAGACCTTACAATAACCATTATTTCAATTCATTCACTTATTTCCTTCATGCTAAGGATTAAGATGAATGATTATTTGAAGAGGGTCATTTATTAAAGTGCTTACTGATTCAGTGAATACTTATTATTTAGGCCAGGGCAAACCACGTGGAATGTCCCTGGAGCTCCTGCGGACCCTGGCTCAGGAAGGTGGTGGGGCTTGGTTCGAAATGCTTAAGTCAAGGAAAAAAAGGAAGGTAGTGTTTAGTTAGGTGTCTAAGTATTTGCTTAAGGAATTGATTGGCCACCTGCTTGTCCAAGTTCAGACTGTTATCTTAACTGCCCTTTGAATGCTTCTAGGTTGCTTTTATTCTTTGAGGATTAGTGAACAATTCAGTCCCACAGCTGTCCGCTGTTTTGAGAAAACTTAGTGCCGAAAAGTACACGAATGGAGGCAAATCCTTATCTGTTAAAACCTCCAGTCTTTCAAGAGAGCCTTTTCCTAGACACCTGACTCAGAGTTCGCATAATCCCATTTCTGCTTAACCCGGGTCACTCCCAACTCAAGTTCACACCAACAGAAGGATCTAGGATAGACCCATTTATCCATCCATCCTTCTTCCTGCTTCCTTCCTCCCTCCCTTTTACCCCCCACCACCTGCCTTCTAGTTTAACTGTACTCCTGATTTACTTCATTCCTTTCTTCTGTTTGACATTTCTCAGATTTCACAAGAGGGGAGTGAAGGAAAAAAACCACGTGCTTGAAAGTATTTTTCTCTTTTTAAAGCCACGTCTTTCCACTTCATTTTGATTTCAGTGTAACTCGCAGAGTGAGGACTCCTGGCCCAGGCGTGGAGCGCGCAGCCCGCAGCCGGCAGCTGGCATCCGCCGCCGCCAGGCAGGTGTGCGCTGGGAGGGCGCAAGGATTCGCCTTTGCCCGGCCCGCGGCTCCCCCGTGTGGCCTGAGTGGGTAGTGACGCGAATAATGCGCTTTGAGAAGGCAGGAGGCAGGCGTTGCGCCCTCCGGAGCCCACGGAGGAGTCTCTCCGGTTTCCTTTTTAACACATTCTTGTCTTCCTCAGAGGCAAAAAATTTCCAGTTGGTCTCAGGCTAACATGGACTCAGGTAGAGGAATTGATTGATGGCCGGTTTCAAGCAAGCAAAACAAACTCCTACCGCGGAGACCGATTGGGGTCGAATGATTTCAGGATACCCAAGACCACTCCTGCCACACAAGCCAGGGGAAAGAGCGGGGAAGGTTCTAGATGAGCTAGATCCCCGCTAGGTGCCAGGCATCTGACATGCATTATTTAATCTTACTGTACCCCAAGCTAGGTAGGAATTGTCACCTCATTTTACAGAAGAGGAAACAGATTCTCCAAGGCCCACAGTCTCAAAATGGCGTAACAAGGGTTCAAACTGTGACCAGGCTGACTCCAAATCCCATATACTTGGCATGGCAGGACCTCATACAAGATGGGCGTCTCGGTCCGTTTGTGTTGCTGTAAACAGAGTACCCGTGACAGAGTAATTTGTAAAGAACAAAAATGTATTTCTCCCAGTTCTGGAGGCAGTTTCAATGTCTAGGGAGGGCCCACATCTCTGCTTCCAAGATGGCACCTCGAACCCTAAAGCTCACATGGAGGAAAGGCAAAAAGGGCAAGGAGAGACAAACTTGCCCCCTCCTCTAGCCCTTTTATAAGGTGCTAATCACCTTCCTATAGGATGCATTTTTTATCCTGTTGCACAGGGAATTCACTTTCTACATGAATTTTGCAAGGAACACAAACATTCTAATCATAGGGAGGTGAGGATCTCCTGCTCAATTCTCTCCTTCGGTTGGAGATAGATGTCAGGCTCCAGAGAAAGCTGCTTATATTTCAAGTCCAGGAACCTCACATCTGCATGGCCCATCTGAGTTACATGAGTGTGGCATTCTGATCTCTGCTTTGCAAAGTATGCTGCATTTTCTCAAGAGCAGTCCTATGAGATGATTTTTTTATTGGCAATTTAATCGTAAAATGAAAAGATGAAGTCACCTGCTTAAAATTCTGACAGCTAGCAAATGTACATGAATTTGTCTTTTTCAGGTCTAGGTGTGAAATCAATTTTAATTATCATATCAAGTTGTCTTACATCTACTTTTGTAGACTAGTTTGAAAAATTTGTCAAATGAGGGAGTTGGGGATCCTAAAGTTCCCTTCTAGCTCCTCAGTTCTGTGAGTTCTGGATCTTGAGTGCTCTCACTTGTTTCTCATCTTCCTAGTGCTCTAATCTGGGGGTACCAGGGTGATATGGTTTGGCTTTGTGTCCACACTCAAATCTCATCTTGAATTGTAATCCCCATAATCCCCCCATATCAAGGAAAGTGACCTGGTGGGAGGTGACTGGGTCATGGGGGCAGTTTCCCCCATGCTGTTCTCGTGATAGTTCTCACGAGATCTGATGGTTTTATAAATGTTTGACAGTTCCTCCTTCACACGTTCACTCTCTCTCCTGCCACCATGTAAGATGTGTGTGCTTCCCCTTACCGCCATGATTGTAAGTTTTCTGAGGCCTCCCCATCTATGTGGAACTGAGTCAATTAAACCTGTTTTCTTTAGAAATTACCCAGTCTCTTTATAAATTACCCATTTCTTCATAGCAGCATGAAAATGGACTAATGCACAGGGTATACAGCTTGATGACTAGCCATTGGACACACAGGCGGTCTCTGCCCCATCTAAGCCTGGGATGCAGGTTCCTTGACTGTGGACCTTGCATTGTGTGCTAGGAATTTACTGTTTGGCCTCATCTTGCCCCTTTTCTTTGATGAGATTCAACATTTCCCTTTGGGATGAGCCGCTTTCTCTCTGGTTGGGGTGGGGCTAATCCACTCAGGTTTTGATGGTGTTTATATAACTCTGGCCTGGGTTGTCAAAGTGATTGGTCCATAAACAAAATCTTGCTCTAAGTTGGGCTAAGGGCAGGCAGCTGCAGCTTCTAGCCTCTTTGGGAGAGAAGTGTGTTTATAGTTTTAGCTTCTAGCCCCTTTGGTATGGAAGTGTGCTTTTGACTGTGATTGCTAACATGGTTTTCATGGATTGAATATTCATGTACCCTCTCCACCCCCTAGTATTCATCTATTGAAGCCCTAATCCCCAGTGTGACTATATTTGGACATGGGACTTTTACAGAAGTAATTAAAGTAAGGTAATAAGGATAGGGCCTAGATCCCACAGGATGAGTGTCCATAGAAGAGGAAGAGAAACCAGAGGTTGCTCCCTCTCCACATGCACGCACTGAGGAAAGGCATGCACTGCGGACAGAAGACACAGTGGGTGGCCAGGTGCAAATCAGGAAGACTCTCCTCACAGGAACCAAACCTTGCTGCCACCTTGATCTCAGACTTCCCAGCTGCTGGAACTGTGAGAAATACATTTCTGTAATTTAAGCCTCTCAGTCTAATGGTATCTTGCTATGGCAGCTTGAACTAACGCAGTGGTAAAAGGTCAGGTGGGGGCTACTAGTCATCATCTCTGCCACCAAGTGAGAAAACCAACACAGGCAAGAAGAGCTGGGAGTGGGAGTGACAAGGGCTGTGGACCCCGGACTGTTCGTAATGTAAGCCAATACGTTTTTTTAACCAGCTTTACTGATGTATCATTCATATACAACTTCCCCACTTAAAGTGTATAATTCAATGGATTTTTATATATTCACAGATATATACACAGGTAGAAATATCACCAGTCATTTTAGAATATTTTCCTCACCTCAGAGCCCCCATTTCTTCCATTTACTCCCCTACGTTCCCATCCTTCCCAGCCCTAAGCAATCACAAATTTTTGTTTCTCAACATTTGCCTATCCTGTATATTTCATATAAACAGAATAATATGGTTTTTTGTGTGTGTCTGGCTTCTTTTACTTAACATGTTTCCAAGTTTCATCCATGTTATGGTGTATGTCAGTACTTCATTTCTTTCTATGGCTGAATAATATTCCGTCCTATGGATATATGACATTTTGTTAATCCATCAGTTGGTAAACGTTTGGGTGTTTCCACCTTTTGTCTATTAGGAATATTGCTGCTACAAACATTTGTGTTCAAGTTTTTATGTAGATATGTTTTTATTTTTCGTGAGTGAATTTGAGTGGAATTTCTCTTGACTAGAATTCCACCTTGAGAATGAAATCACTGACTCATATGACTATGTTTAATTGTTTGAGGAATTGCCAGGCTGTATTCCAAAGTGGCTACATTATTTACATTCCCACCCACACTGTAATGAGGGGCTCTGATTTCTCAATATCCTTGCCAATACTTATTAATATCCAACTTTTTTATTCTAGCCATCCTAGTAGATGTGGTGGTATCTCACTGTGGTTTTGATTTGCATTTCCCTGATGAATAATGACTAATGACGTCAAGCATCTTTTCATATGTTTATTGGCCATTGTGTATCTTCCTTGGGAAAATGTTTATTCAGATCCTTTGCCCATTTTACTTTATGTATTCTAGATACAAATTTCTTATCAGAACTTTTCCTTTTGTTTTGCGCTTGAACTTTTGATGTTAAATGCAAGAATTTATTGCCAAATGCAAGACCATGAAGATCTGTCCTTATGTTTTCTTCTAATAGTTTTGTAGCTTTAGCTTCTATATTTAGGTCTTTAATTCATTTAAAATGAATTTTTGTATATAAGAGTTGAACTTCATTCTTTTGCTTGTGGTTATCCAGCTGTCCCAGCACCATTTGTTGAAAACACTCTCCTTTCCCTATTGAATGGCCTTGACGTCCTTATTGAAAAACTAAAATGAGTTGATCATAAACACAAGGGTTTATTTCTGAACTCTTAGTTCCATTCCACTGATCCTTGTGCCAGTACCACACTGTATTGATTACTGTTGCTTTATTGTAAGCTTTGAAGTCAGAAAACGTGAGTGCATGTACTTTGTTTATATTTTAAAAATAGTGTTGGTTATTCTGGTTGACGTGCAATTTTGTATGCATTTTGAAATCAGCATGTCAATTTCTACAAAGAAGTCACATGGGATTCTGATAGAGATTATGTTAAATCTGTAGATCAATTTGGGGAGTTTTGCTATCTTAATGTTAAGTTTCTGATCCATGAACATGGATGTCTTTCAATTTATTTAGATTCTCTCGAGTTTGTTTCAACAACATGTTGTGGCTTTCAAAGTATGTTTGGCATTCTTTTGTTAAATTTATTCCTAGGTATATTATTCTTGTTGAAACTATTGTGAATGGAATTGTTTTCTTAATATTTTTGAATAGATCATTGCCAGTGTGTAGATACAATTTTTGTATTTTGAGCCAATCTATATTTGTTTACCTTAATTCTGCTTGAATTGTGTTTTTGGCATTTGGAACTGAAAGAATGCTGTATTAGTCCATTTTCACGCTGCTAAGACATACCTGAGGCTGGGAAGAAAAATAGGTTTAATGGACTCACAGTTGCACATGGCTTAGCAAGGCCTCACAATCATGGCGGAAGGCGAAAGGCACTTCTTACATGGTGGCAGCAAGAGAGAATGAGAAAAGAGTGAAAACAGAAACCCCTTATAAAACCATCAGATCTCGTGAAACTTACTCACTCCCACGAGAACAGTATGGGGGAACCATCCCCATGATTCAATTATCTCCCACTAGGTTCCTTCCACAACATGTGGGAATTATGGGAGTACAATTCAATATGAGATTTGAGTGGGGACACAGAACCGAACCATATCAAATGCTAACCAGTACTAGACTGTGCCATAACTGGATTCCCCAAAATCTGGGATTTGGAAATATATATGACAGTGTTTACAAAGAGCTTTCACATGACTTTATTTGATCCCCACTTACTTTGGGAGATATGCATAGTATTTTTATCTGCATTTTAAAGATGAGGAAACTGAGGCTTGAGAAGCTAAAAGGCTTACTTAACCCTCAAGCTTAGTAAGTGGTTCTTAGTAAGCCATAACTGTGGTCTTCTGACCCCTGTACCAAAGCCTTTCATGTAGCCATAGCCCCAATCTTCTGACGCCTGTATGAAAGCCTTCCTGAGGGGCTCACAGAGCCTGAGAGAGGTACGTTTTTGCCATGCTTCCTCTTTTTAAGAAACAGAGTCTTGCTCTGTTGTCCAGTCTGGAATGCAGTGGTGCAGTCAGAGCTCACTGCAGCCTCAAACTCCTGGACTCAAGTGATCCTGCCACCTCAGCCTCCCAAGTAGCTAGGACTACAGGCACAAGCCACCATGCCCAGCTAATTTTTAAAATTTTTTGTAGAGACGTGATCTTGCTGTATTGCTCAGGCTGATCTCAAACTCCTGGCCCCAAGTGATCCTCCTGCTTTGGCCTCCCAAAGTGCTAGGATTATAGTTATAAACCTCTGTACGTGGCTCGAGATACGTTTCTGATATGTCTGCCAGGAAACAAGGGTGGGGCAGGGAAGCACTGCCTCAAACAATACTATAGAGCAGGGGCGCTCAATCTTTTGGTTTCCCTGGGCCACATGGGAAGAACTGTCTTGGGCTACACATGAAACAAACCAACACTAACAATGGCTGATGAGCTTAAAAAAAAATTACAAAAAAATCTCATCATGTTTTAAGAAAGTTTACAAATTTGTTTTGGGCCGCATTCAAAGCCATCCCAGGTCACATGTAGCCCACGGGCCATGGGTTGGACATGCTTGATAGAGAAGCAGAGTCTCAGAAAAGGAGTCATGACTGAGGTAGAAGATCAAGTAATTAAATTCTAGTGCTAACCCTAAGGAAAAATGAATATTTATCAACCGGATAAACTTTTTTTTTAAGTCTTTATCCTAAAGAATATGGAAAATAAAACCTCACCCACCCCTGTCCCAAAATAAGTATTTGTGGTAGATAATTTATACTATTTTAGGGACTTTATAAACTTTATAAACTACAAGGCTGAGAGCCAAGAAGCCCAACTTGGCTCTGCAACTCTTTTAATTAACATAATTATAATGAAAGTTGAGTCAAAGGCAATTTAGTACAGTGTGTGCTGCACTTGGCATATTTCTAAACATGGGAACTAAGGTCAGAGAGGGAAGGCCATTACTTGGCTTGGGTATTGAAGACTTCCTTCGTAATTGCACTCTGCTGTAGGTCATCATTTTTAGTTTAAAAACTGTTTCAACCATATTTTCATACTTCAATAGGACTATGATAAATATAATTGTATGTATTAACAGTGTCTGTCAACACGAAAGGAAGAATGGAACCAAAACTCTCCATCTAGCTCTTAATTCAATCAAACTCAAGTAGTTCCATTTAAAAATTAAATGTTTTCTTTTAGTTCTTACTTATGGCGGATAGTGATGGGAGACAGTAGGCAGTACCAATAGTACCTGTGTTTTGGTTGCCAGATCTCCTGTGATGGGCAGGGCAGGGCAGAATGCCAATCTTCTTGTCTTTCACCAAAAGAAGGAGTATCAGTGATGGAGGTGGAGGCCTGTACTCTATTTCATAATAATCTGTGGTTGAGAGAGATTAGGAAATTCCTCATTCATTAGAAGCCTCACCTATTACAACTAATACTGTTTTGTAATAATTCCATGCCCATATGAGAACCAGAAATCCTGTTTATGTTTATTGATTATTGCACATGAAGATTATAACACAAAGAAATGATACATGTTGGATGTCATAGATATTCTAAATACCCTGATTTGATCATTACACAATGTATGCATTTATTGAGATATCATAGCTACCCCATAAACATGTAAAATTACTATGTACCAATAAAAATACATTTTTTAAACTGCAAAAAAATTATAAAGAAAGAAGTTTTTGTATTATTTAGAAACATCTGACATATATTCACTTCTATAAACCTAAGATGATGACAGAGAGGGCATAAAAATATTAAACCCAAGTTGAAGTGGTGCCCAAGATGGCCAAATACGAAGCTCCAGCCTCCAGCTCTCAGCGTGAGTGACACAGAAGACGGGTGATTTCTGCATTTTCAACTGAGGTACCGGGTTCATCTCACTGGGGCATGTCAGACAGTTGATGGTGGTCCACGAGTGCAGCCTGACCAGCGAGAGCTGAAGCAGGGTGAGGCATCGCCTCACCTGGGAAGTGCAAGGGGGAAGGGAATTCCTTTTCCTAGCCAAGGGAAACTGAGACACTCAACACCTGGAAAATTGGGTAACTCCCACCCTAATACTGCGCTTTACCAAGGGTCTTAGAAAATGGCACACCAGATTATATCCCACACCTGGCCCGGAGGGTCCCACACACATGGAGCCTGCCTCATTACTAGCACAGCTGCCTGAGATCCAACTGCAAGGTGGCAGTGAGGCTGGGGGAGGGGCACCCGCCATTGCTGAGGCTTAGGTAGATAAAGCTGCCAGGAAGCTCGAATTGGCTGGAGCCCACCACAGCTCAAGGATGCCTGCCTGCCTCTGTAGACTCCAGCTCTGGGGACAGGGCATAGCTAAACAAAAAGCAGCAGAAACCTCTGCAGATGTAAAAGTCCCTGTCTGACAGCTTTGAAGAGAGCAGTGGTTCTCCCAGCACGGAGGGTGAGCTCAGAGAACGGACAGACTGCCTGCTCAAGTGGGTCCCTGACCTCTGAGTAGCCTAACTGGGAGACATTCCCAACTAGGTGCAGACTGACACATCACACCTCACACGGCTGGATACACCCTGAGATGAAGCTTCCAGAGCAAGAATCAGACAGCAACACTCGCTGTTCAGCAATATTCTCTCTTCTGCAGCCTCCACTGCTGATACCCAGGCAAACAGGGTCTGGAGTGGACCTCAGGGAAACTCCAACAGACCTGTAGCTGAGGATCCTGACTGTTGGAAGGAAAACTAACAGAAAGGACACCCACACCAAAACCCCATCAGTCCATCATCAACATCAAAGACCAAAGGCAGATAAAACCACAAAGATGGGAAAAAGTAGAGCAGAAAGGCTGGAAATTCAAAAAATCAGAGCTCATCTCCCCCTCCAAAGGAATGCAGCTCATTGCCAGCAACGGAACAAAGCTGGATGGACAATGACTTTGACGAGTTGAGAGAAGAAGGCTTCAGTTGATCAAACTTCTCAGAGCTAAAGGAGGAACTATGTAACCAGCACAAAGAAACTAAAAACCTTGAAAAAAGAATGGATGAATGGATAACTAGAATAATCAATGCAGAGAAGACCTTAAAAGAACAGATAGAGATGAAAACCATGACCTGAGAACTACATGACAAATGCACAAGCTTCAGTAACTGACTCGATCAACTGGAAGAAAGATTATCAGTTATTGAAGATCAAATGAATGAATGAAGCGAGAAGAGAAATGTAGAGAAAAAAAGACTAAAAAGAAATGGACAAAGCCTCCAAGAAATATGGGATTATGTGAAAAGACCAAATCTATGTCTGATTGGTGTGCCTGAAAGTGACGGGGAAAATGGAACCAAGTTGGAAAACACTCTGTAGGATATCATCCAGGAGAACTTCCCCAACCTAGTAAGGCAGGCCAACATTCAAATTCAAGAAGTACAGAGAATGCCACAAAGATACTCCTCGAGAAGAGCAACTCCAAAACACATAATTGTCAGATTCACCAAAGTTGAAATGAAGGAAAAAATGTTAGGGGCAGCCAGAGAGAAAGGTTGGGTTACCCACAAAGTGAAGCCCATCAGACTAACAGCAGATCTCTCAGCAGAAACTCTAAGTCAGAAGAGATTAGGGGCCAATATTCAATCTTCTTAAAGAAAAGAATTGTCGTGGGGGCGGAGCAAGATGGCCGAATAGGAACAGCTCCAGTCTCCAACTCCCAGCGCCAGCGACACAGAAGACCGGTGATTTCTGCATTTTCAACTGAGGTACTGGGGTCATCTCACTAGGGAGTGCCGGACAATCGGTGCTGGTCAGCTGCTGCAGCCTGACCAGCGAGAGCTGAAGCAGGGCGAGGCATCGCCTCACCTGGAAGCGCAAGGGGGAAGGGGATCCGTTTTCCTAGCCAGGGGAACTGAGACACACAACACCTGGAAAATCGGGTAACTCCCACCCCAATACTGCGCTGTAAGCATACAGGCACACCAGGAGAATATATCCCAATCCTGGCCGGGAGGGTCCCACGCCCACGAAGCCTCCCTCACTGCTAACACAGCAGTCTGCCGCGATCTATCCGCAAGGCAGCAGCGAGGCTGGGGGAGGGGCGCCCGCTATTGCTGAGGCTTAAGTAGGTAAACAAAGCCGCTGGGAAGCTCGAACTGGGTGGAGCTCACAGCAGCTCAAGGAAGCCTGCCTGTCTCTGTAGACTCCACCTCTGGGGGCAGCGCACAGCTGAAGACCAACAGGGGAAGTAGCGGGAGCCGGTGCAGACGCGAACGACTCTGTCTGACAGCTTTGGGGAGAGCCGTGGATCTCCCAACTCGGAGGTTGAGATCTGAGAACGGACAGACTGCCTGCTCAGGTGTGTCTCTGACCCCTGCGTAGCCTAGCTGGGAGAAATCCCCCACTAGGGGCAGTCTGACACCCCACACCTCACAGGGTGGAGTACACCCCTGAGAGGAAACTTCCAAAGGAAGAATCAGACAGGTACACTCGCTGTTCAGCAATATTCTATCTTCGGCAACCTCTGCTGCTGATACCCAGGCAAACAGGGTCTGAAGTGGACCTCAAGCAATCTCCAACAGACCAACAGACAGTCCTTCTGACTGTCAGAAGGAAAACTATCAAACAGGAAGGACACCTATACCAAAACCCCATCAGTACGTCACCATCATCAAAGACCAGAGACAGATAAAACCACAAAGATGGGGAAGAAGCAGGGCAGAAAAGCTGGAAATTCAAAAAATAAGAGCGCATCTCCCCCTGCGAAGGAGCGCAGCCCATCGCCAGCAATGGATCAAAGCTGGTCAGAGAATGACTTGGACGAGAGGAGAGAAGAAGGCTTCAGTCCATCAAACTTCTCAGAGCTAAAGGAGGAATTACATACCCAGCGCAAAGAAACTAAAAATCTTGAAAAAAGAGTGGAAGAATTGACAGCTAGACTAATTAATGCAGAGAAGATCATAAACGAAATGACAGAGATGAAAACCATGACACGAGAAATACGTGACAAATGCACAAGCTTCAGTAACCGACTCGATCAACTGGAAGAAAGAGTATCAGCGATTGAAGATCAAATGAATGAAATGAAGCGAGAAGAGAAACCAAAAGAAAAAAGAAGAAAAAGAAATGAGCAAAGCCTGCAAGAAGTATGGGATTACGTAAAAAGACCAAATCTACGTCTGATTGGGGTGCCTGAAAGTGAGGGGGAAAACGGAACCAAGTTGGAAAACACTCTTCAGGATATCATCCAGGAGAACTTGCCCAACCTAGTAGGGCAGGACAACATTCAAATTCAGGAAATACAGAGAACGCCACAAAGATACTCCTCCAGAAGAGCAACTCCAAGACACATCATTGCCAGATTCACCAAAGTTGAAATGAAGGAAAAAATCTTAAGGGCAGCCAGAGAGAAAGGTCAGGTTACCCACAAAGGGAAGCCCATCAGACTAACAGCAGACCTCTCGGCAGAAACTCTACAAGCCAGAAGAGAGTGGGGGCCAATATTCAACGTTCTTAAAGAAAAGAATTTTAAACCCAGAATTTCATATCCAGCCAAACTAAGTTTCATAAGTGAAGGAGAAATAAAATCCTTTACAGATAAGCAAATGCTTAGAGATTTTGTCACCACCAGGCCTGCCTTACAAGAGACCCTGAAGGAAGCCCTAAACATGGAAAGGAACAACCGGTACCAGCCATCACAAAAACATGCCAAAATGTAAAGTCCATCGATGCTAGGAAGAAACTGCATCAACTAACGAGCAAAACAACCAGCTAATATCATAATGACAGGATCAAGTTCACACATAACAATATTAACCTTAAATGTAAATGAACTAAATGGTCAAATTAAAAGACACAGACTGGCAAATTGGAGAGTCAAGACCCATCAGTTTGCTGTGTTCAGGAGACCCATCTCACATGCAGAGACATACATATAATCAAAATAAAGGGATAGAGGAAGATCTACCAAGCAAATGGAAAACAAAAAAAAGCAGATGTTGCAATCCTAGTCTCTGATGAAACAGACTTTAAACCATCAAAGATCAAAAGAGACAAAGAAGGCCATTACATAATGGTAAAGGGATCAATTCATCAGGAAGAACTAACTATTCTAAATATATATGCACCCAATACAGGAGCATCCAGATTCATAAAGCAAGTCCTCAGAGACTTACAAAAAGACTTAGACTCCCATACAATAATAATGGGAGACTCCAACACCCCACTGTCAACATTAGACAGATCAACGAGACAGAAAGTTAACAAGGATATCCAGGAATTGAACTCATCTCTGCAGCAAGAAGACCTAATAGACATCTACAGAACTCTCCACCCCAAATCAACAGAATATACATTCTTCTCAGCACCACATAGCACTTATTACAAAATTGACCACATAATTGGAAGTAAAGCACTCCTCAGCAAATGTAAAAGAACAGAAATTATAACAAACTGTCTCTCAGACCACAGTGCAATCAAACTAGTACTCAGGACTAAGAAACTCAATCAAAACTGCTCAACTACATGGAAACTGAACAACCTGCTCCTGAATGACTACTGGGTACACAGCAAAATGAACACAGAAATAAAGATGTTCTTTGAAACCAATGACAACAAAGATACAACATACCAGAATCTCTGAGACAATTTAAAGCAGTGTGTAGAGGGAAATTTATAGCACTAAATGCCCACAAGAGAAAGCAGGAAAGATCTAAAATGGACACCCTAACATCACAATTAAAAGAACTAGAGAAGCAAGAGGAAACACATTCAAAAGCTAGCAGAAGGCAAGAAATAACTAAGATCAGAACTGAAGGAGATAGAGACACAAAAAACCCTCCAAAAAATCAATGAATCCAGGAGTTGGTTTTTTGAAAAGATCAACAAAATTGACAGACCGCTAGCAAGACTAATAAAGAAAAGAGAGAAGAATCAAATAGACGCAATAAAAAATGATAAAGGGGATATCACCCACCCCACAGAAATACAAACTACCGTCAGAGAATACTATAAACACCTCTACGCAAATAAACTAGAAAACCTAGAAGAAATGGGTAATTTCCTGGACATTTACACTCTCCGAAGACTAAACCAGGAAGAAGTTGAATCCCTGAATAAACCAATAGCAGGCTCTGAAATTGAGGCAATAATTAATAGCCTACCCACCAAAAAAACTCCAGGACCAGACAGATTCACAGCCGAATTCTACCAGAGGTAAAAGGAGAAGCTGGTACCATTCCTTCTGAAACTATTCCAATCAATAGAAAAAGAGGGAACCCTCCCTAACTCATTTTATGAGACCAGCATCATCCTGATACCAAAGCCTGGCAGAGACACAACAAAAAAAGAGAATTTTAGACCAATATCCCTGATGAACATCGATGCAAAAATTCTCAATAAAACACTGGCAAACCGAATCCAGCAGCACATCAAAAAGCTTATCCACCATGATCAAGTGGGTTTCATCACTGGGATGCAAGGCTGGTTCAACATATGCAGATCAATAAACGTAATCCAGCATACAAACAGAACCAAAGACAAAAACCACATGATTATCTCAATAGATGCAGAAAAGGCTTTTGACAAAATTCAACAGCCCTTCATGCTAAAAACACTCAATAAATTTGGTATTGATGGAATGTATCTCTAAATAATAAGAGCTATTCATGACAAACCCACAGCCAATATCAAACTGAATGGGCAAAAACTGGAAGTATTCCCTTTGAAAACTGGCACAAGACAGGGATGCCCTCTCTCACCACTCCTATTCAACATAGTGTTGGAAGTTCTGGCTAGGACAATCAGGCAAGAGAAAGAAATAAAGGGTATTCAGTTAGGAAAAGAAGAAGTCAAATTGTCCCTGTTTGCAGATGACATGATTGTATATTTAGAAAACCCCATCGTCTCAGCCCAAAATCTCCTTAAGCTGATAAGCAACTTCAGCAAAGTCTCAGGATACAAAATTAATGTGCAAAAATCACAAGCATTCTTATACACCAGTAACAGACAAACAGAGAGCCAAATCAGGAATGAACTCCCATTCACAATTGATTCAAAGAGAATGAAATACCTAGGAATCCAACTTACAAGGCATGTAAAGACCTCTTCAAGGAGAACTACAAACCACTGCTCAGTGAAATAAGAGGACACAAACAAATGGAAGAACATGCCATGCTCATGGATAGGAAGAATCAATATTGTGAAAATGGCCATACTGCCTAAGGTAATTTATAGATTCAGTGCCATCCCCATTAAGCTACCAATGACTTTCTTCACAGAATTGGAAAACACTGCTTTAAAGTTCATATGGAACCAAAAAAGACCCTGCATTGCCAAGACAATCCTAAGCCAAAAGAACCAAGCTGGAGGCATCATGCTACCTGACTTCAAACTGTACTACAAGGCTACAGTAACCAAAACAGTATGGCACTGGTACCAAAACAGAGATATAGACCAATGGAACAGAACAGAGCCCTCAGACATAATACCACACATCTATAGCCATCTGATCTTTGACACATCTGACAAATACAAGAAATGGGGAAAGGATTCCCTATTTAATAAATGGTGCTGATAAAATTGGCTAGCCATAAGTAGAAAGCTGAAACTGGATCCTTTTCTTACTCCTGACACAAAAATTAATTCAAGATGGATTAGAGACGTAAATGTTAGACCTAAAACCATAAAAACCCTAGAAGAAAACCTAGGTAATACCATTCAGGACATAGGCATGGGCAAGGACTTCATGTCTAAAACACCAAAAGCAATGGCAACAAAAGCCAAAATTGACAAATGGGATCTAATTAAACTAAAGAGCTTCTGCACAGCAAAAGAAACTATCAGAGTGAACAGGCAACCTACAGAATGGGAGAAAATTTTTGCAATCTACTCATCTGACAAAGGGCTAATATCCAGAACTTACAAAGAACTCAATCAAATTTACAAGAAAAAGGCAAACAACCCCATCAAAAAGTGGGGAAAGGATATGAACAGACACTTCTCAAAAGAAGACATTCATACAGCCAACAGACACATGAAAAAATGCTCATCATCACTGGCCATCAGAGAAATGCAAATCAAAACCACAATGAGATCCTATCTCACACCAGTTAGAATGGTAATCATTAAAAAATCAGGAAACAACAGGTGCTGGAGAGGATGCAGAAAAATAGGAACACTTTTACACTGTTGGTGGGACTGTAAACTAGTTCAACCATTGTGGAAAACAGTATGGCGATTCCTCAAGTATCTAGAACTAGAAATACCATTTGACCCAGCCATCCCATTACTAGGTATATACCCAAAGGATTATAAATCATGCTGCTATAAAGACACATGCACACGTATGTTTATTGCAGCACTACTCACAGTAGCAAAGACTTGGAATCAACCCAAATGTCCATCAGTGACAGACTGGATTAAGAAAATGCAGCACATATACACCATGGAATACTATACAGCCATAAGAAAGGATGAATTTGTGTCCTTTGTAGGGACATGGATGCAGCTGGAAACCATCATTCTCAGCAAACTATCACAAGAACAGAAAACCAAACACTGCATGTTCTCACTCATAGGTGGGAATTGAACAATGAGATCACTTGGACACAGGAAGGGGAACATCACACACTGGGGCCTATTGTGGGGAGGGGACGGGGGAGGGATAGCATTAGGAGAAATACCTAATGTAAATGACGAGTTAATGGGTGCAGCACACCAACATGGCACATGTATACATATGTAACAAATCTGCACGTTGTGCACATGTACCCTAGAACTTAAAGTATAATAAAAACAAAAAAACAAAAAACCCAAGTTGAAAGCTAAGCTGGCATTCAGAAGACAATGGTCTGTAGTATTGAGACAGACTGTCTACTACATGCAGAGGCCTAGAGTTCAGAGCAGGAGGCTGAGGTAAGCAAGACACCCATGCTTAGTCCAAAAGCTGGCAAATATAGTACACTCCTTAGTATCACTGTCTAATGTCACAGTGACACCCAGTTGAGTGGGTAAACAACTTCCAGCAAGGCCCACCAAGCTGCAGTGCTTTCCTAGCCTGCTCCCATCAAGAGTTCTGGGGAGGACAGCCCTCCTGCTCTCCAGTACAACTTGACCAGAACAGAGGCCTAGAACAACCTGGACCCCACCTGCCACCTGTAGAGAATTCCCTCCTTCTCCAGCCAGGGGAGGCAGCCAGCTGGGTTAGAGCCAATAGTTGGTCTTAGGCTCTATTCTTCCCCTTTCCCTTTCTGTTATCCGATGGGGCTGAATGAAGAGCTAGAAAGCAGCTATTCTTATTTTAGGTAATTCTTCCCTTCCTCCTGCCATATATCCAAGAGAATAAGCTCCTTGCCTCCCTATTGCCTTGAACAATTCCTTGCACATCATTGATTCTCAATGAACTGTGTTAAAATGAATCTGTAATCAACTTTGCTATGCTCATGGGTCTGTTTACTTTACCACAATGATACTGACAATGAAGGGTAGTTTTGTGGTGCTTTTCCATTTATGTGTCTACCTGTTTTTGCTTTAAAGATGAGGAAAACATTATTTCTTGCCTTCTCTAGCTGAAACCCTGAGTACTGATTAAGAGTTTATTTGGGCCCAGGTACAGTGGCTCACACCTGTAATCCCAGCATTTTGGGAGACCAGTGGGGGAGGATTGCTTGAGCCAAGGAGTTCAAAACCAGCCTGGGCAACAAAGGGAGACCCGGTATCTACAAAAGTTTACTTGGTACTAGTGGACAGTTTGGAGAGATTACCAAAGGCTGAGTCAATGTAAAAATCCCTCAAAAAATTATCAACGTATTTATACAAGAAAGCAAATCAAAGTATCCAGGAAAAAATGTTCTCCCCAGCACAAATTCAAAAACATACAAATTAAAGCAAATTTGAGGTGCCACTTACAACTAAATTAAGAAACATCATAACACGATAATATATACTAATGTGTTTGTAGTGAATCTGACTTATTTCTACAGCTTAGGAAGTGATGACAATAGTACTGAATATCTAACTGACAACGTCTCAGGGAGCACAACTCCACAATGTAAATGGTGGCCCTGTAAACAAAAATGTTTTATCTAATAATCTTTGCTCCTGGAACTCTTTCTGAACCTCAGAGGGCACATAGAACAGGAGATAAGGTTCCTGGCATGCTCAAAAACAACTGAGTTCTTCACCAGCAGTCCTCAAAAAAGAAAATCCTTACTGTTGTTCTTGAGAATAGAAATATATAAATTCAGAAAGAATGGCTTAGATATGACAATACGTATAAAGAAAAGAAAATGGCTAATATATGGGTAAAACTTACTAAGTGTTGACCCTAACTAGCAATAATTTCTCATGTGGATTTTTTAGAAAATGACAGTTTAAATCAATGACTAACATATAAATTTGACTGGGCATGATGGCTCATGCCTGTAATCCCAGCTACTTAGGAAGCTGTGGTGGGAGGATTACTTGAGGCCAGGAATTCAAGATCAGCCTGAGCAATATAACAAGACCCCAGCTCTACAAGAAAGTAAAAAACAAAAACAAAAAACAAAAAAGAGCCAGGCATGGTGGCTTGTGCCTGTAGTCCCAGCTACTGAGGAGGCTAAGGCTGGGGGATTTCTTGAGCCTAGGAGATCAAGGCTGTAGTGAGCTATGATTGAGCCACTGCACTCCATCTTGGGCAAAGAGTGAAACCTGTCTCTATGGAAAAAAATGGTATCTTCCAAATTGAGAAGGAGAAAGGTGAAAAAAAAAAAAAAAAAAAAAAACTCAAGCAATCTCCAAAAAGGAAATGTGGAAGGAACAAACACAATACAAAACTGTAATTACATTAAATCTATATGGGTCATATCCTCCAGTAAAAGAAAAAAGAATGCTTGCTTAGATAAACAAAATCCCAACCATATGCTGTTTAACAAGAGATACATCTAAATAATATGAATATGAATGCATCTAAATAATATACTATTTATATTATATATACTAGATATAATATTGTATATTTAGATGCATCTAAATATAGTATATTATTTAGATGCATCTAAATATAAATAGTATGTTATATATTATATAATAGTATATTAATATATAGTATATATTATATATAGTATATATAGAATGTATATAGTATATTCTATATAATATATAATAGTATATTCTATATAATATATAATAGTATATTACATATAAATAGTATATTATTTAGATGCATCTAAATAATATGAATAATAAATAGTTGAGATTAAAATGATTAAAGAGTATACCTGATAAAAGCATAAAGAAAAGAAGACTGGTGTGGGCTATATTAATATCAGACAAAAGAAACTTTCAGGCATAAAGCATTACTTAAAAATAAAGTTGTTCTTGAATGATAAAAGGTTTCAGGGAGAGATAGAATAACTTAAAATTTGCATGCATTTAATAGCATATATGATAGAGGAACTGAAATCAGTATTTCCAAGAGATATCTGCACTCTCATGTTCATTGCAGCCAATAGCCAAGACATGAAAAAGACCTAAGTGTCCACTGATAATGAAGGGATAAAGAAATTGTGTTGTGTATGTATATACAATGAGATATTATTCCACCTTAAAAAGAAAGCAAATCCTGCCATTTGCGACAACATGGATGAACCTGAGGGCATTAGGCTAAGTGAATTAAGTAAGACAAAGAAAGGTAAATACTGTATGATTTCACTTACATGCAGAATCTAAAAAAAGCTAAACTTATAGAAATGGATCATAGAATAGTAGTAGTCGCCAGGGCCCTGCTGGGGGAGATGGGGAAATACTGGTTAAAGGGTACAAACTTCCAGTTATAAGTTCTGGGGATCTAATGTACAGCACAGTGACTATAGCTAATAGTACTGTGTTGTACACTTGAATTTTGCTAAAAGAGTAGCTCTTAAATGTTCTCATCATACAAAGAAAAGTAACAAGGTGAAGGGATAGCTAGCTAACTTGATTGCAATAATTATCTCACAATATATACACATATGAAATCATCACACTGTACACCTAACATTTATACAATTTTGTCAATTACACCTAAATAAAGCTGGAAAATAAAAAACCTCCCATAAAAAAGAAAATAGATAAATAATTTACATGCATTTATTACACAGTCTCACAATATATAAAGAAAAGTTGACAGACCTACCAGGAGAAATAAACAAGTCTAAAATCATAGTAACAGATTTTAGCAGGTCTCTGTGTAATTGAAAGAAAGAGCAGAATACTACAATGAAGCATGCAAAAAAGAAAACGCTAGTGGGATTATGTTTTGTTTTTCTTGTTAAAATTTCCCCCCAAATTTAAATGCATAATTAGAGTCAAACAAGAAACAGGATCCAAGGTGAGGCTTCCACAGTTTCGTGTCTTGGGGTCTCTGCAGGCTGAGGTTGCCTGTCCGTTCCTACACACCTCAGGGTCTGTAAGTGATTATGAGCGGCACAGGGGAAGGAAAGAACGTGTGGATCAGGTGTTAACAGCATTTTTTCCAAACATTCTCCATTCTGCTTTTCCTAATAACTTTGGTTTTGGAAAGTCCCTTGTGCTAAAGTAATCCAAGGTGCCTCTCCCAAGAATGTTCTGTGGCCTGACCATACACTCTGCCCACCTTGATCCTGATTCCAAGAGGGAGATGACCCCGAAAGGAGCTGGAATCTAAGGGCTGGCATCCGGTCCTGTGGCGGAGACACACACACTTTCAAAGATGTAAAAAAATCCCACTTGTTCTAAGTCACTTTGCTTCCTGCCTGGGACATGAAAAGGGGGCCTTGTTCTTTGTGAGGGAGTGTGCAGCTCATTCTGGTATGACGTAAAGGCAGTTTATATTATTTTATTGTCTGTGCAAAATGAACTGTCACCTCTCAGCTTATTACACAGGAGTCTTACAGTTTGCTTAGCATCTGAGGAACACACCCAGAGGCCAGAACAGTCCACCAGAGACTGAACTAATACTGCAGTGTGGAAGACAGTCATACCAAGATGAAAGATGATTTCCTGTGCCGAGTGAGGCCATGGAAAAATAGAAAGCCAGACAAGAATGTACACAAAAATGATGTACACAAGGGCACCTCTTCTCCGACTTGGTGCAGTACTAAGGGCTTTTGCAAAGTTTGCCTCATACAAACTGCTTCCAAAACCACTTTACAGTTAATAAAAAGCTTTGGATGGCCATTTGTTAGCGTGCAATAATAAATCACAGTTGAGGCAGAGGGAAAAAATTACGTTTAGATGACACTGCTGTCAGCTGTCTGTGGGGTGGGGACAGGTTTAAGACTTGGTAGTGAGGCACGAGGGGACTGGTCCAGGGAGTGGACTTCACTCTCTTACATGCGTATGATAATCCAGGAAAACCCCTTAGAGCAGTAACTGCAAAGATTGGCCTCTCACTATTTCTCACTCTTCTCCCACTTCTGTGCACCCACTGTCCTTCCAATTTGTGGAGTGCAGATGCCAAACCACACACAAATTGCCACCCATCAGTCATTTTTAAGTGTAAGTAAGTTGAGGGTGACAGTTCGAAGATACACATGATACAAAATTTGAGAGAAGAAATTTGACTAAATGTCGACAGGGCCCATGCTCAATCTCGAGCCACTTTTGGGTCCCACCAAGAGGTGTTCAAACAGTGAACCTCTGTAAAAATAGGGCTTCTTCTGGAAGCTGAAGTAGAAATGGAATGATTCACTTTACAAGGTGTCAAACAAAAATGTTCCAGTTTCTTTACTTTGTTAAGAGCAATTTTCTCTTCAGTGATTGAGTGGCAACAGTAGATGGCGATGTTGCCCTTGTTTTTGAGGAAACAGCTGTTGGAAGCGGGTGAACTGTGGCAAGCATTGAAAATTCGGGGCTGAAATCTTGATTCCGTTGTGTTAGCAATGTAGTGTTGAGGGTGTTGAGGCTGTATGGCCGGAGTAGTAGGTGTGGGGAAGGAACTGATACTAACTAATCCAAGGCCATTTGCTCTGGCCCACCAATATACTCATCTGAGAAGGCAGGCAGACACTGACAAGAACCTACCAAATTATCAGTTTTGAAAAATGTACTCCAAATATTTGTTTGAAAGAAATGGTAGACAAATTGCAAAGTTAATACACTTCAACAGCAGCAAATCTCAAGAAGTAATCATAAAAAAAGCAATGGCAATAATATTACAGATACATGATCAAGTGTCACTATGAGCTAGGCACTGTGCCAAGTACTTTGTATGGCTGCTACTACTTAATTCTTAGAGACAGCTGTGAGACACGTATCATTACCCCCATTTTACAGATGAGGTCACCGACTTTCAGGAAGTTTAAGTACTTTTCCTGAGGTTCCACAGTTAAGTCAGTGGGTTGGCCAGAATTCAATTTCAAGCCTGCTTGGCTCCTTGAACTATAAAAAGAAATTTTTTTCTTTTCTAAAGCCAGTCGAGATAAAGACAAGTTTAGTTTTCTGAATGAACCTTCAAAATCTACACGAGATACATAAATTTAACAAATGGGGAAGAAGAAAGCCTTCTAGGGTCGGAGGAAATACTTTCTTTTTAGAGTGTCCTATATCTTACCCCAAATAATCAGATCCAGTGTGTGTATGTGTGTAATTTTAAAATATGGCATATGGATTCCAAAGGTCTATCTGCTTATCTGTTAGTAAGATTACTGCAAATTCAAGAGAACTTTCAGGCAAAAAAAAAAAAAAAAAAAAAAAAAAAAAAAAAAAAAAAACTAGTTTTCACAAACTTTCATCTCATAAATCATAAGTTTTTCTTAGCTATTCTACCCTTAAGTATAAGTTCATGTCATAGAAACAGTTTTCCCTTAGTGACACTAGGCAATACATTTTTTAATTGGCAAATTGTTATTTATTGTGTGTCCATAATAATGTATGGCATTAGAAACTATCAGGATTCCCTTCCACTGGGAGGTCTTGGGTGACGGTGGATAAACTCACATCCACAACCAGTACCAGGAAACTCGCCCAGCCTCTGCAGTACCGAATATATGTGCCTTATCCAGGACAACTCAGTAGAGCCCATCAAATCCTTCTCAATCGTCAACAGGGTAGAAAGAATTCCCCGAGGATATACTTGTGAAGTTAGTGATACTTCAGATAAGCTCAATGATCAAAGTATAAAAAAGTCCTTTAAAAGTTGTTTCTGAAATATCTTGACTTTGACAACTTAAGTTTGATGAATTGGAGACATACCAAAAGCCTGCAAACATATTTTCTTTGAGAACTTGTATATGATAAATTGGAGAGGCTGCAAATTTGTTCCCAGGTAAAGTTCGCATGTGTTTTTTCATCTTAAGTCTAGGCCAATCAAACTGCTCCACATGTCCTTGAATTCATTTCAGGATTGTGAGTCTTCACAGGAAAACAGAGGACAAACCTAGTTGAATAAAACCCCAAATCTGATACATGAGTCCAGACCTATCCCTCAGCTTTGCAAGGTCTGGAACAAGAGTTATAAATGGAGGTCCTGTATAATAATTTATCATTTTAAGGTAAGAAGTCAAGCTAAAAACTGTTGAATAAAATATGTTCTATCCTCCTAAGTTGAAGAATATGCCTTCCTGATGGCCTGGGAAGAATGCGGGTCCCCAGAACCCTCAAGTTTCTACCCCAGAACACAAACATGCGGGAAGAACCGCCTCCCAGCTGCCCAAGAGGCCTCACATGCATGTGTACAGACACCCAGGCCACATATCCAGGCTCCGTCCATGCCCCTCACAAACCAGCGCCCCCTGCCTCCTATCCCCTTGGCCCTTGGGATGCACATACTAACATTGTGATTGCCTGCTGGAGGAAAGGCCCAGGGAAGAAGCTGTGGGGTCACTGGAGTGAAAAACTGTGGGGATCATGTTTGAGATGGGGAATAAGGTGAGGGCTCTGGGTTATGTTCCCTTGAGCCTGCAGACTTTCCACTCTATGGAGAGGTAGACAGCAGGGGACGGCCAGGGCAGAGTACACAACACACAGGGCCTGGCCGGGGCTCTCCTTGTTTTCTTAAGAGACTTTCTTTCTCTTGGTCAAAAGTATAGAAGTTCAGCTTTCTCTGTAGAAAAGGTCACAAGAGGTGGTAGATAGAAAAACAAGAAAGGCAAGGAGAGGAGTTAAGAGAATATCTCTCAGCAGAGGCAGAGGGGTGGGAGAAGGTAATGGAAGTGCATGGTTCAGGCCAAGGAAACCAGGGATGAACAAAGTAGCCTGGAGGGCATGTGGGCTCAGCATTTTAGAAGTCAGAAAGGTGTATTTTTTAGAAAGATTGTTATTAAAATGAAACCCCAGAGTCACAAGGTTAACATTTTGTTTACTGGAAGCATGAAAATCATGCTGCTATGATTGTTGTGAGGGACAGAGGTTACAGGGAGGTTCCCTCAGTTACGTATGGAAGAAAGAGTCAGGAGCCACCTGGAAACCAGAGTGAGGCCTCCTTGTCTCAGCCAGTTGGCTGGACCCAAGACGCCTCTGGTCTTGTTTCCACTCATAATCAGGAGTCCATTGCCCCTTCACTCTTAGGTCTCAGCGTCTTTGCTCTGCCAAGTTCCACCTTGACTTCTAAGTATGGCTCAGGTGCAAACTTTTCCAAGGAGACTCTGATTGGATTGTCATTATCCACCATGAAACCCACTATTGGGACACACGGTTTTGTCAGGATCCGCCTAGCACCCTGGTCCAGATGAAGGCTCTCCGCTGTGGTACTGAGCACTTCAAATTTACTTTGACCAGGGCCACTGGCCCCCTGACTCATGCCTGACCCCATTCATAGGCCCAGCTCCTTGTCTGAGTTTGGCCACACACAGCAATCCAGGCTGGTCCAGACTTCAGACTAGTAAGCCCTGAAGGTCAGTGGTTTACTGATTTTCTAAATAAGACAAACCTCACCCACATGCCTTTTAAAGCTCAGCAGAAGGCAAACACACACAAAGAAAAGGACAGAGCAGAAGGGGAGGCGTCACTGTGGCCGGTTTCTGGACAGTGCTCTGCTTTGATTTCCTGGAGAGTGTGCATGTGCATGAAATGCAAGGTTTGCTTTCTATGGTCTACAGGTCTTTTCAGAGAATACATGTCCATGATTAGATGTCATGTCACTGGCTGTAGAGTCCTCTTACTGAGTGAACACTGAGTGTGTGCTGATGGTTTTGTAGCACCATTCCCACGGAGTAACAGCCGGCTCCATTTTCATAACCCCTCGGAGTGAGGCATCACCTCCCTGTCCTCTTTCCTCTAAGAACTCAGTTGTGTGCCAGACCTCAGGAGGTCATTTTTAAACCCCACAGCTCAGAGAAAACACAGGCCCTTGGTGACCACAGTGTTGAGGGAACCAGGCAGGGGTTTTGCCAGGAGTCACGCTGTTGATCCTGGCAGGGTTTCTACCCTGATGTGGACAGCGCGCATGGGAGATCAGCCTCCCCTAGCTCTCACTCCCCATTCCCGCTCCCCTGCTGGGCAGGAAGGCCTGGGTTGCCGAGACTCTCAGTGGGAGCCAAGCAGCTTGCCTCAGGCCAGGGGTTTGTGGCCTGGGCCCATTGCCTCCTAAGCCAGCTTTAATGTGCTCAGATGAGCTTGTGCCCACAAACCCATGACTAGAAGATGATTCAGGGCCAGATGCAATTAGACTGTGGGCCAGGCAGGTCTTCCTGGAAACTGGAATATTGCAGGTCACACCTAGAGTGTATGTCATAAAACTAACGCAGCAGGAGGACATGTGAAGTATTCACTGGGGTTCCCCCGCTCCCTCCGCTACTGTATCCTTGCCAGTTGGGCTAAGGCCACAACCTGGCACTATCCCTCAGGATAGGGAGGGGTGTCAAGAGGGATCTGGGAAACAAGGACAGCAAAGTCTGACTTTTAATCTCAAAGCCTTAGGAGATCGAGGCAATCAGCCCCAACTAGGACCCACCCTTATCCACCATCCTCATTAAATAAAGATTCCCTCAGGCTGGGGACTTAGGGAGGAGAAATTGTTGAGAGAAAAAGAGTTAAAGTTGAGTGTGCATGTGGTAGTGACTGAAAGGGAGGGGGACTCTGAACTGCAAGCCTATCCGTACATCTCCTGGGCCACAGATTGGGAAGGAATAGTATCTCCAATGGGTTTGGTGGTCCCAGAGCAAAGTGACCTTGTGACTGATTTCCAGAGTGCAGCCTTGAGAGGAAATTCTATCCAGTGTGTACTTCATGAAGCAAATAGGCAAAGGGAAGTTCAGGGGGTCCAGGACGCTCAGCCCCAACCACCAAAGTGCCATGAGAAAACACCCGCAATTTTTGGTAGCTCTTTGATTAGGGTGTAGAAGGTAGCAGAAGGAGTCTGCAACTCCTGTGGCCACGGCTGGCAGGGAGGAAGGACCCAGAGTAACCTGCATGGACCTGGCAACTGGAGGCCAGAATCCCAGGACACGTAAGGCCATGCGAAGTATTAACTGGAATGGTGGCAGCCAAGGGTAATGGTAGGAGGGTTGTAGCTGTTGCCAGGAATCAACCAGGACAGCTGGAAGTAAGACGTGGACCGCTCTCCTCTAGCATGCCACAAGCTGGGGTGTATGCTCCAGCTCTCTTCCATCTCCATGCTAGGGTGTTGGTGCTGAGTTTGTGTGGGTGATCTTGTGTCTATATGTGCACAATCTTGTATTTGACCAAATTTAAACCTAAAACTTAACAAAAGTCATAAAAGTGGCTGACTGTATCTGGAAGTGACATGGTGAAATTCTTTCCATCTCACAGAATGGTGCTTCAAGATAAAAATTGAGTTACAGAAAAAATAGGCTTTTTTTTTTTTTTTTTTTTTTTTTTTTTTTTTTTTTTTTTGCACACCCAAGTGCATTTTTAACAACTTTTAACCATAGAAAGCACCACTGGTTTCTTTCAAACTGGTTTTTCTCCTCCTCATCAGAAAAATTATCTGAAACTTTGAAATAGAAGAGACGACAGGATGTTCTCTTTCAGTGTAGTACTGAGTTTGCAACTTTGACTTTTCATTTACTGGTTAACTTGTAGATTTTTGTCTGGGAGAGACACAAAAAGTTTGTCCTATGGAAAAGTTAATGCCAAAGGTCTCAGTGTGTGGACCTGTAGGCCCGTAACTCGTCTTGTATTGAATGAACAATTTGATCCTAATGTTCCCTTACTAAATTACCTATAAATGTCTATTTTCTTGTGTGTTCTTTGAACCATTCACAACATCTGATTTCCTCATTAATTGAACTTGAAAAAGACCTTTGACATATGTTCATAACATTTTGTTTTATAAGTTTTTGAAAATTATACTTGAGCATCATTATAGTTCCAGACCTACTAACTTACATGGCATACGATCTAATGGAAATCAGTCTAATCTATCTTGTCCCTCTTAGTAGAATGAATGGGTAAGTACTTGTCGTTCTTTGTTCTTGATTGAAATCTCAAGAAAGGAAAAGCCCCATTTAATATCTTGTTTCAAGTGGTTATTATAGCCATTTTACCAATGAAGGAACTGAGGTTTAGAGAAGTAAGGTATCTTGCCCAAGCCTACACAGCTAGTGGGTAGCAGAGGAAGAAAGATTCACAGTCCAAGACTGTATGTGTCTCAAGTCTTTGCTTTCCTACTGCACCACAGGAACTTCTATACTACTAGTCTGAGTCAAACATTAATTTGTATTCGAAGAAATAAGCCAACATAAATCAATCCTTCAGCACACACACACATGCAAATATGTACATCCCCACACACATATAAAGAAAAAATAGAAAGTAAAACATCCTACCCAATTATAAATAAAACTCAAACCTCATAAAATTTTTTATCCAAAGGTACCCCAAATACAACATGTGCTTATTTTCTTTCTCCCACCCAAATCTGGTCTTTCTTCTGAATTTGGTTGGTGATAATACCACCCATTGTCCACCAAAATTAGAAACCAGGGAGTCATTTTTTACTTCCTTCTTGCCAACCTTCCTCTCTGCTAGTGCCAAAGCACTAGCCTTAGGAGTTGGAATACTGCTTAATAAATCCTTTTCTTTTTCTCTATTTCTTCTGCCAATGCTTAAAAGTGAGCTGCAGATTTTTTTTTATTTTTTTGGCTTCTATAACTCCTAAAATACTTATGAAAAATTTTGTAACCCTGAACATTATCAAACTTTCCTCTAAAGTGTTTCATCATAATTTCAAACATTTACAAAGGATATAATTTCCAACATATTATGAATACTGACATTTGAAAATAAAAGTACTTTATTACTCATTGTTAGTCTTTAAAAATGAATCCAGTGAAACTTAAAAACCAGTGTTGATACCATCACTTTTTTTTGGAGACAGTGTCTTGCTCTGTCACCCAGGCTGGAGTGTGGTGGTACTATCTTGGCTCACTGCAATTTCCAGCTCCTGGGTTCGAAGATTCTTGTGCCTCAGCTTTCCAGGTAGCTGGGATTACAGGTTTGTGCCACCATGCCTGGCTAATTTTTGTATTTTTAGTAGAGATGGGGTTTCACCATTTTGTCCCAGGCTGGTCTCAAATATCTAGGCCAGGCTGGTCTCAAACTCCTGACTGCAAGTCATCTGCCTACCTCAGCCTCCCAAAGTGCTAGGATTACAGGTGTAAGTCACTGTGCCCAGCCCATCACCCATTTTAAAAATACATGTTTCATCAAATGATATTGGTACCATTGGATGTCCTGTGAAAACATTTGAAACTCATATTTTACACAAGAATTAACTCAAAATTATCACAGACCTAAATGTAAAACCGAAAACTAAAACTTCTAGGATAAAACATAGGAGAAAATCTTTGCAATCGTGGGTGAGGGCAAAGAGATTTTAGATGTGAAACGAAAACACAATCTATAAAAGAAAAACAATTGATACATGAGACCTTATCAAAATGAAAACAATTTGCACTGGGAAAGGCACTGCTAAGAGGATGAAAAGACAAGCCATTGACTGAGAGAAAATATTTGTAGATCACATATGTGGCAAAGGACTTATCTGGCAAAGGACTTGTTTCTCTCAAAATTGTAGCAAGAAAACACAATGTTTTGACAAAATATTTGAACACTTCACCAAAAAATATGTATGGATGGCAAATAAGCAAATGAAAACATGTTCATTAGGGAAATACAAATTAAAACTACAATGAGATACCATTTTACAGCTAGAAGGATGGCTAAAATAAAAACAATCTGACAATAGGTGTTCGTGGAGATATTAAGTAACTGGAAATTTCATGCATTGCTAGTGGGAATGTAAAACTGTAGAGCCTTTAAAATGATATGAAAACAGTTGGAGTTTCTTTTAAAGTTTAACATGTACTTGCCATGTGACTCAGCAATCCCACTCCTTGGTATTTGCCCAAGTGAGATGAAAATTTATGTCCTCACAAAGACCAGTATGCAAATGATTATAGAAAATGTTTATTCATAATGGTCAAAAACTGAAAACAACTGAAGTGTCCTTCAACCAGTGAATGAATAAACTGATACATCCATCCAATGGAATACTACTCACCAGTTAAAAGGAATGAGTTATTGATAAGCATAATAAAATGGTTGAAGCCAGACTTCAAAAATTGTATAATTCCACTTAAATGATATTTGGGAGAAGATAAAACTGTAAGTAGACAGAGCGTATCAGTGGTCACCAATGACTGGGATTAGCGGAAAGAATTGTCTACAAAGCAGCAGCATATGGGAATTTTGAGGGTGCAGGTGAAGTCATTCTACATCTTGATTGTGGCGGTGAATGCATTTGCTGAAACCCATAGAACTGTAAATCACAAAGGAGGAATTTTACTGTATATAAAAGTTTTTAAACCATATATATACATACACATATGTGGCTGACTGCCACTACTACTTGAGACCTTCATTACAGTAGTTACTACTGTTACTGCTTGAGACCATCATTACAAGACAGAACAAGCCTCTTTGGTTAATTACCGCGGGGTAAAACTTTCCACTGATAATCAGAAAGAGCCTGTTTCTTGTTAACAGAAGGCACAGAGAAAGCAAATTGAGGCTTATCCTTTTTGTACAACAGTACAGCAAAAAGCAATCCTTAAACCTTCAATTTGCACTGTTCAGGTGGGTCCACCAGATGCTATGGGTTATGATAGCTAAATCTCTCTCCTAGTTGCACTTCCAAATCCCTGACCTCCTTGCTTCTTACGTAGAGAAGGGTACAATTTACAGGGAATAAGCAACAGTTGACCAACACATTCTCTCGGTTCAAAAACCCAAAGATCTTGTAACATTACCACTACCTGAATCTCTCCTTCACAATCAGAATCAACAACTCCTGGGCCTGTAACTTAAGACAGCTTTTACCAAAATCTATCCCATGTATCCTGTTGGCAAAGGTCCCCAAATACCAGTGGGAATCTTAGTGAGTTTCTTTCAATTAATGTAGTTTGTTCTCTAGGAGATCGACTCCTGCGTTCCCAGGTGTTCCTGGTGAGAGGGAATCAATGTGCCTCTGGAAACCCACCCCTGAAATGGAGTTGTGGCCTGGATGGGGAATGCCCTCAGTTTGAGGTTCCCGGGTCCAGGCCCCCTTCTCACTTCCTGACATGGGGGTGCCATTTTGATGAAGTTTTGAGTGGCATTGATTAACCCAATGATTTCCTTTATTACAATGAGGGCAAAGTCCTAGCATTTTTTCTGTTGTGGGGGCAGCTGCATTATAAAGTCCCCTCTGCCCAGAGGTCTGGCAGTGTTTTTTTTTTTTTTTTTTTTTTTTTTTGAAACATCCAATTTTTCTACACTAATAACTCTTCCCTACTTTAGGGCTTAACCCTTGGCTTCTTTTAGATCTGTCAGTTACCAAATTAGCCATTGCCTGAGTCAATACTGCAGAGCAATGAAGATCAGTTCCCACATCTTGACAAGCTCCGAGAAAACCTCCCAAGTCCTCTGCACACCTCACAGGTGCCAGCGCACGTTTACAATCCACGAAAGCCAAAGCTAAAGTTAGCCTTTCTGTAGCCACAAAAGACAACAGTACATGCCAATTTCCATTCTCCCTTTCCTGTTCACCACTTTCGATAGGTGCTGTAGGGGGGGCAAAAAATTCTCTCAAACCCTGAAATAACAAGAAGATGGTATGTACCAAACTCCAAACAAAAAAAGAGAAAAGAAATAACCAAATTCTTCCTGTTACCCTGATTCAAAAACTTCCCATTCTTTGTACCTCTAGGGCACTGACCAGTACCTTTTTAGAACACTGACCTTAAGTTGCTGCTGGTGGACTTGAAACGGGGTTTCTCATTCATCCAGTCAGTTTTAGTTTTTTTCCTCTGGGCTTTAGTTTTTTGGGTTTTTTTTTTGTTTGTTTTGTTTTGCTCAAGCAGACCTTCCTCATTCAAGTCCCTATTGGACCCTATTTGTCCCTGCAAATTTCTGCTAGTCTTTGCTAGCCTCTACTTTTGTACCTCTTTAGGGCACTGACCTTATATTGCTAGTCTTTGCCAGTCTTTATCTCTATCTGTCACTCTCTGTTCCTATGGTACCTGTTAGTTCCTGCAAGTCCCTGTCTTTTCCTTTTCCTCTCTCCCCTTCTGTCTCTCTAATCTCTACCTACTAATCTCATCTCTACCTACTTATCTCTATTTGTCTCTATCTCTATTTCTTTCTATTTATCTCTATTTATACCTGCAGACTTCTTCAGGTCCCTTCAGGTCTCTTCAGGTCTCTTTTTGCCCCTGACATCCTTCGTGTCCATGTCCAGGCGCCACTTGTGGCCGACTGCCACTATTACTACTTGAGACAGTCACTACAGCAGTTACTGCTGTTACTGCTTGAGACTATCATTACAAAACTGAACAAAGAGATGAATGTAGAAATGAAAACTTAAGACAAAAGAACCTGTTTTAAGGAAAGGCTAGCATGGGGAAGAAGAAGAGAGCTCCCTACTTCTAGTGAAGAAAGGCAGTCTCCAAGGTGCTACAGCCCTTTTTATTTATTGGGTAACAAGCGTAAGGAGGAGGAGGTAATGATTGGTCAGCTACTTAATTGATCACAGGTTCATTTATTGAAGCCTGACAGGCTTCAATTATGCCTAATCATAAGAAACATTTGTGACGTCTCCAACACACATAGTGCATCTTTAATAATTGATTTTTATCATTCCTTTTTCTCTTTAAATTCACATTTCCATTTTACCCCCTCCAAGAGTTTTACCCCAATGTAATATATTTTTAAACTTGAAAGTCTCTTACTGATCACCCCATTATACTTCTGTTTCACAAAGTATATAAATTGAAATTTGAAATGTTGAAAAAATAATTTTTTTTTATTTTGAGATGGAGTTTTCTCTTGTTGCCCAGACTGGAGTGCAGTGGCATGATCTTGGCTCACTGCAATCTCTGCCTCCCAGGTTCAAGCAATTCTCCTGCCTCAGCCTCCTGAGTAGCTGGGATTACAGGTGCCCACCATGATGCCCGGCTAATTTTTTGTAGTTTTAGCAGAGATGAGGTTTCACCACATTGGCCAGGCTGGTCTCAAATTGCTGATCTCAGGTGATCTACCCTCATTGGCATCCCAAAGTGCTGGGAGAAACATGTTTTTACATGATCGTAAGTCTACATGTAATTTTAAAATACTGGTAAGAGTTATTTTTGACATTAATAGTAGTACAAATTGAACCAAAACAACATAAATATATTATAAATTTGGGTAATTAATAAACATCAATTTATATAAAATACATTTGCATTAAATAACACAGAAGTAAATGTTTTTGGAAAAATCTCTCTTAATGAGATTGATATCTATGTCTTGGATTGTCCCTTTGTTGGCATCTTCTCTTCTCCCCCAGAGTGTTTTCACACTGAGACATTACACCATAGTGAGGCTCTGGGTGGGTGAGAGGGAGGCCTTTCTGTCATGAAGTAAGGAATGGGTGACTGTGAAAGAAGACACAGTGTAGCCACTGCAGGCAAGTGCTCAGCCTGGCCAATTTGAGAAAAGAGAATGGAAGGAGGCTGAAGATCTGCCTGGGTAGCTCTTCAAAAGACTTAGATTCCTCTCCCCTGAGAGTTCAATCTTTCCCCTTTCTGCCTGGGCCATTCCAACAGCTTTAATCCCTGGTCTCCTTGCCTCTTGTCTTAGCTACCCTCCACCCATCCATCAAGCTTGACCCGAATGACAAACGTGACCATTTTCCTCCTTGGCTTACCAAGTTCGCTGCCAAAGTTCACCCCTGCCCCCAACTCTATACACAACATCCTCTTTTCTGCAGTATCCAAATTCCGTAGCTGTTCCCTTCAGGATCTGGCTCAGAACACCTCATTGTAGCCTTATTTGCCTTACCTCTGCCCTATGCCACGATATCCCTTCTAGTCTGGGCATTTTGAGAGCTCCTTTCATAAATCTCTCTGCCCTGAATTCCTGTGCCTAGCAGAGTGCCCGTCATGAAACTGGCTTTTGAGGAGGGGCAGTAAATTAAATGCCAGAGAAACAAAAAGAAGAATACTGATATTTCTTTTTGATTCTTCATAAAGTGTTTCAACATGGAGTAGAAAGAGACAGAGCTTATACCTATCAAACATTAAAGCTGATAGGATCTTAAAATGATTGGTCCATGCCTCTATGGCATTTTTATATTCTCATGGAAAAGACATGCCAGATGTGGGCCTTGCCTTTTTGGGCCATAAAGTCCAGTGAAGAAGGGGCCACGTGTGTGTTCTCCCCATTCCTTCACAGAGGGTGGGCTCTAAATATATATTAAATGACAATGAATTGCCAGAGGGTTAGGCTGGTTTGTTAATCTTGGCACTTGGGCTAACCATGGTAATGTTAATAATGAAATTCCCCTTTTGAACACAGCCCCTTTTCGCCCACAATATGACATAATGTGGCTTTGAAGTCTCTTTATGAAACAGAGAACAAAAACAATCTTCGCGTTATGAAGTTCCAATACTGCATTTCACCTGAATGCATCTTTTAATTGTACTTCCATTTAAAAAAAAATGCTTTATTGCAGCAATAGAGATGTCTCAGAATCTGTCCAGGAAGGAAAGGGAATAAAGAAAACAATTGCCAAGTCACTGGCAATGTGCAGATTTATATAACAGTTTCAGCCTGCATGGGAAGTTGCGTGCTGTACACTGTACTCCAAATCAAGTTCTTGCCTTGATTTCTGAGAAAGGGAAATTCCACAGAGTCAAGTAACGCCTTCAGCCACCAGTCTCCATGATGGTAGAGGTCAAGGTCCAACTACGGAATGCCTTTGGGTTCACGGTTCCCATGTCCATGAGAGGCTGACTGGCATCCTTATAATATTTTCCTTTTAGTTATTACAACAATCCACAAGTCTTTATTCAATGTGGCATCTCCATTGACACTCAGATAGTAAGTCACTGACACATTTGAGCCTCTTGGAAGCCCTGGAGCTCCCTAGCAAGGTGAGTAAAGGAAGTCATTCACAGAGGCAGCCACAGGCCTGGGGATTAGTTACCATTCACTGTTGGTCTGACCTTCTTTCTCGTTCCATGCCCATAGTTGCTGCTATGGTTTCAATATCTGTCACCTCCAAAACTCATGTTGAAATTGAATCCCCCAGTGTGGCAGTACTGAGAGGTGGGATCTTTAAGAGGTGATTGGATCATGAGAGTTCTGCCTTCGTGAAAGGGTTAAGCCATTCATGGATTAATGGGCTAATGGATTAATGGGAAATCATGAGATGGGACTAGTGACTACAAAAAGAGGAACAGAGGCCTGAGTGAGCACACTTGACTCCCTCACCATGTAATGAATGCCCTGTGCTTCTTTGGGATGCTGCAGGGAGTCTCCCACCAGCAAGAAGGCTGTCACCAGATGTGGCCCCCTGACCTTGAACTTCTCAACCTCCATAACTGTAAGAAAGAAAATAAATTCCTTTTCTTTATAAATTACCCAGTTTCAGGTATTCTAAGTAACAGACACGAGACTAAGACAGTTACTTTGATAGATTTCTCAAACTATAAGATTCCCAACAACTTTAAAGAGCTCAGTGCATAACATTGTAATTTGGGTAGATGGAATGGGTCTGGAAATCCAGGTAGAGAAACCTGTTAACTTTATCTATTTATTTATGTATGTATTAGACATGGTTCTTGCTCTGTCACCCAGCTGGAGTGCAGTGGCATGATCTTTGCTCACTGTAACCTCCACCTCCTGAGTTCAAGCAATCCTCCTGCCTCAGCCTACTGAGTAGCTGGGACTATAGGCACTCGCCACCATGCATGGCTAATTTTTGTATTTTTTTCTAGAGACAGGGTTTTGCCATGTTGCCCAGGCTGGTCTCAAACTTCAGAGCTCAAGCAATCCACCCACCTCGGCCTCCCAAACTGCTGGGATTACAGGTGTGCGCCACCACATTCTGGCACTTGTTTACTTTTAAACTAAAAGAAAACAATGGTACAGATGCATGTAATCGAAAGAGTATGTGGCAGGAGGGATCAAAAAGAAAAAGCTGAGTGTTCAACTATGAGAAGAAAAAATAAAGACCTTACTTCCCTCTCTTCTGTAGCCAGTTGGATATGGTGCGACTCTTCATTATTAAATGTCCCCTGAAGAAAGCTAAGGGAACAGAGAGACATTCTAGTGTCCTACTTTGGCCTATTGGTGGTGGTAGCTCAGGAAAACAGGTAGATTAGGAGAATGAAGGTGGGATAGGGAAGGGAGAAACCTTCTAAAGGGTGTTGGGGCTGGATGTCTTACCCTTTCAGGAAGTAAGGAAGATACTGCTTTTCTGGGAAGGAGAATTGTGCTAAAAGGAACAGGCAAGCTTAGATGTATGCTCAGGGACCTAGGCAGTATGGCCTATTGCCATAAGGAGGGAGTGAAATATTCTAGAGAGCTTTGATAGGAATATACTCCTTGGCTGGGATCATGCCTGTTCTTCTTCTAAGATTTCCACCGCCGAACTGTAGCCCCTTGAAGAATTGTAGCCTATATGCATTTCTTTATCCCTTCACCCATATTCACTCTGAATATTATAGCATGAGATCTATTGAAGTGAGCAAAAAGTCTAAATAGTTGTAAGGTTTGAGCTATAAGACAAAAAATAATTGGAACAAGAAATAGACTCATAAACTCAGCTTAAGTTAGAAGGGACCATAGGAATGATCTGGCGCCAATACTTGTATTATACATATGAGGCAAACAAAACAAAACAACAACAAATAGTTTGCCAGAGTCACACACCCAAAGAAGTAGGAGAACTAAAAGAAGAATTCATGGTAAGCAATCAGAAATTCACTATAATGTCTTCTTCACCAAGCTATTTTAGCACAAGGACCATTCAACTGTCTGTGTGTGTGCTGCACGTGTGTGAGAAGTGGGCACATAGCATGGCCACCTACATATTTTGCAGCTGATCTATACTAATCCTTAGCAATGACATACTTGGTAGATTCTATGACTTCATAATACACATGCACCCCCTGCCTGGCTGTGGTGATGGACAAATATAGCTACACCTACTTTTTTGGCTCTTTGAAGAAGGCTGACCCACTGACTTACAAGTTGTTGGCTAGCTTGGGGAATGACTCACTTCCTCTGGAAGATGTCAGTGACTCCTAATACACTTATGACTCCTTGGTTGTTGGTAGGTGGGGCCCAGGCTAACCCCACCCTGGGCCTATGTGGTCTGTGGTTTTGAGGGTGGGCAGCAGTGCCAATCCCTGCTCTGAGTAGGCCTGTGTCTTTCTGAAGCATTCTTGTCCATCTGACCTACTCTGGCCCTACCAAACTCACTGCAGCAACGGGCCTCATTTAGCACCATTTTTAGGGTCTTATTTACCTCCATAAACATGGGGAAAGAAGTGAAATTAGCTTATTAGTTAACACCAATTACCTATTCTCTTTAAAAGTATAATTTTTTAAAATCTGCTGTGAACATTTATTAGAGATATTAATGCCAGCCCTGGGACAATTAACACATGCAGGACCTCACTGTGCTGAGTCTTAATTATGCTTCATTTGCACCAAGGAATTGGCATTTGATTCTTTCCAAACTGTGCTATTGGCTGACCTTGCCGGTATTAGGTCATTAAACACCAATAATTCTTATCCAGATTCTCTGCAGACACCACACATTTGAGCAATCATTTGTTTTACTGTCCCTCTTTGCTAAAAGCATCTGTTGTAGGTGGCATTGTTCCAATCCCACTTATTGAACAAATTAAACTTTCCCAGGAACAAATAATTGTCCCTAAAATTCCTCGAACTACCCTGGCTTCCACTAGGCCCACTTAGAAACACAGTCTGGTAAAAGTTGAAGGGTGCTGATGCTACCAAAAATGGGCGTTCCGAATCTTGCATGGTGGTCTCCCTGGTTTGCACTTCCTGGTTTGCACTGAGGGTAGGATCCCACATACCGCAAAGGATGTGATATACAGATGAGGATACAAGCTCCTCCCAGGCAGGGCCAGCTTATGGGATCTGTTTGATAATGCAATAAATATTTGGGAATGCTATTTAAACTTCATATTGCCCCATAGTTCTGCTGGAACCCCACAGTAAATACTTTCCATATTCCCCAGGGAACACGTTATTATAGCTTTCAGTATTGATTTAGCTGCAATGTCTAAATCAATATTGAGACATTGTGGCTTTTAAAGTTAATCTCAGGAAAGGACTCCTCTACTCCTTTTTTTTATTTTTAATTTTTTCATTTCAATAGGTTTCTGCAGAACAGGTGGTGTTTGGTTATGTGAATAAGTTCTTCTTCTTCTTTTTTTTTTTTTTTTTAAAGCAGAGTCTCACTCTATTACCCAAGCTGGAGTGTAGTGGCGCAATCTCGGCTCACTGAAAACTCTGCCTCCCAGGTTAAAGCGATTCTTCTGCCTCAGCTTCCTGAGTAGCTGGGACTACAGGCATGTGCACTGTGCCTGGTTAATTTTTGTATTTTTTAGTAGAGACGGGTTTCACTATGTTGGCCAGGCTGGTCTTGAACTCCTGACCTCGTGATCTGCTCACCTCGGCCTCCCAAAGTGCTGGGATTACAGGTATGAGCCACCATGCCCAGTGGTGATTCCTGAGACTTTGGTGTCCCCATCACCCGAGCAGTATACACTGTACCCAGTGTGTAATCTTTCATCCCTCATTACCCCTCACACTTTCCTTCACGTCCCCAAAGTCCAGTGTATCATTCTTATGTCTTTGTGCCTTCACAGCTTAGCTCTCTCATATGAATGAGAACATATGATGTTTGGTTTTCCATTCCTGAGTTACTTCACTTAGAATAATAATCTCCAATTCCATCCAGGTCCTTTTTATGGCTGACTAGTATTCCATGGTATATATATGCACATTTTCTTTATCCACTCATTGATTGATGGGCATTTGAGCTGTTTTCATATTTTTGCAATTGCAGATTGTCCTGCTATAAACATGTGTGCTAGTATCTTTTTCATATAATGATGTCTGTTCCTCTGGGTAGATACCTAGTAATGGGATTGCTGGATCAAATGGTAGATCTGCTTTTAGTTCTTTAAGGAATCTCCACACTGTTTTCCACAGTGGTTGTACTAGTTTACATTCCCACCAACAGTCTAAAAGTGTTCTCTTTTCACCGCATCCATGCCAACATCTATTACTATTATTATTTTGATTATGGCCATTCTTGCAGCAGTGAGGTGGTATCATATTGTGGTTTTGATTTGCATTTCCCTGATCATTAGTGAGGTTGAGCATTTTTCCATATGCTTGTTAGCCATTTATACATCTTTTTTTGAGAATTGTCTATTATGTCCATTGCCCACTTTTTGATGGGATTGTTTGATTTTTTCTTGCTGATTTGTTTTTGTTCTTTGTAGATTCTGGATATTAGTTCTTTGTCAGATGTATAGATTGTGAAGATTTTCTCCCATTCTGTGGGTTGTCTGTTAACTCTGCCTATTATTTCTTTTGCTGTGGAGATGCTTTTTAGTTTAATTAAGTCACAACTATCTATCTTTTTGTTGTATTTGCTTTTGGGTTCTTGGTCATGAATTCTTTGCCTAAGCCAGTGTCTAGAAGAGTTTTTCTGATGTTATCTTCTAGAATCTTTATGGTTTCAGTTCTTGGATTTAAATCCATCTTTGTTGATTTTTGTATAAGGTGAGAGATGAGGATCCAGTTTCATTCTTCCACATGTGGCTTGCCAATTATCCCAGCACCTTTTGTTGAGTAGGGTGTCTTTTCCCACTTCACGTTTTTGTTTGCTTTTTTGAAGATCAGTTGGCTGTAAGTATTTGGCTTTATTTCTGGGTCTTCTATTCTGTTCCATTGGTCTATGTGCCAGTTTTTATACCAGTACCATACTGTTTTGGTGACTATGGCCTTATAGTATAGTTTGAAGTCAGGTAATGTGATGCCTCCAGATTTGTTCTTTTTGCTTAATTTTACTTTGGCAATGTGAGTTCTTTTTAGGTTCCATAAAATTGTAGGATTGTTTTTCTAGTTCTGTAAAGAATGATGGTGGTATTTTGATGGGAATAGCATTGAATTTGTAGATTTATTTTGGCAGTATGGTCATTTTCACAATATTGATTCTATCCATCCATGAGCATGGAATGTGTTTCCATTTGTTTGTGTCCTCTATGATTTATTTCAGCAATGTTTTATAGTTTTCCTTGTAGAGGTCTTTTACCTCCGTGGTTAGGTATATTCCTAAGTATTTTATTTTATATATGTTTTGCAGCTATTGTGAAAGAGGTTGTGTTCTTTATTTGATTCAGCTTGGTCACTGTTGTTGTATAACAGAGCTACTGATTTGTGTACACTAATTTTGTATCCTGAAACTTTGCTGAATTCATTTACCAGTTCTAGGAGCTTTCTAGATGAGTCTTTAGGCTTTTCTAGGTATATGATCATATTATCAGCAAACAGTGACAATTTGACTTCTTCTTTATCAATATGGATGCCATTGATTTCTTTCTCTTGTCTGATTTCTCTGGCTAGGACTTCCAGTACTATGTTGAACAGAGGTGGTGAAAGTGGGCATCCTTGTCTTGTTCCAGTTCTCAGGTGGAATGTTTTCAACTTTTCCCCATTCAGTATGATGTTAGTTGTGGATTTGTTGTAGATGGCTTTTATTACATTAAGGTATGTCCCTTCTGTGTTGATTTCGCTGAGGGTTTTAATCACAAAGGAATGCTGGTTTGTCAAATGTTTTTTCTGCATCTATTGAGATGATCACGTGATTTTTGTTTTTCATTTTATTTATGTGGTGTATCCCATTTATTGACTTACATATCTTAAACCATCCCTGCATCCCTGTGATGAAACCTACTTGATCATGGTGGATTATCTTTTTGATATGCTGGTGGATTTGGTTTGCTAGTATTTTGTTGAGAATTTTTGCATCTATGTTTATCATGGATATTGGTCTACAGTTTTCTCTTTTGTTGTTGTTATATCCTTCCCTGGTTTTGGTATTAGTGTGATACTGGCTTCACAGAACGATCTAGGGAGAATTCCTTCTTTCTCTATCTTTTGGAATAGTATCAATAGGATTGGTACCAATTCTTCTTTGAATGTCTGATAGAATTCAGCCAGGAATCTGTGTTCCTGGACTTTTTTTTTTGTTGGCAATTTTTAAAAATTACCATTTCAATCTCACTGTTTATTATTGGTCTGTTCAGAGATTCTGTATCTTCCTGATTTAATCTAGGAGGATTGTATATTTCCAGGAATTTATCCATCTCCTCTAGGTTTCCTAGTTTATGCATGCAAAGGTATTCATAATGGCCCTGAATAATCTTTTGTATTTCTTTGGTATCAGTAGTAATAGCTCCTGTTTCATTTCTAATTGAGCTTATTTGGATCTTCTCTCTTTTTTTCTTGGTTAATCTCACTAATGAGCTATCAATTTTATTTATCTTTTTTAAAGAAGAAGTTTCTGTTTCATTTTGGAATGTCTTGTTTGTTTGTTTGTTTCAATTTCATTTAGTTCTGCTCCGATCTTCATTATTTCTTTTCTTCTACTGGGTTTGGGTTTGGATTGTTCTTGTTTCTCCTGTTCTGTGAGATGTGACCTTAGATTATCTTTTGTGCTTTTTCGGGCTTTTTGATGTAGGCATTTAATGCTATAAACTTACCTCTTAGCACCACTTTTGCTGTATCCCAGAGGTTTGGGGGGTTGTGTCACCATTATTGCTCAGTTGCAAGAATTTTTTAATTTCCATCTTGACTTCATTGTTGACCCAAAGATTATTCAGGAGCAGGTTATTCATTTCCATGTATTTGCATGGTTTTGAGGGGTTTTTTTGGAGCTGATTTGCCATTTTATTCCACTGTGGTCTGAGAGAATACATGACATAATTTCGATTTTCTTAAATTTACTGAGACTTGTTTTGTGGCCTATCACATGGACTATCTTGGAGAATTTGCCATGTACTGATGACTAGAATGTGTATTCTGCAGTTGTTGGGCAGAATGTTCTGTAAATATCTGTTAGGTCCATTTGTTGTAGGGTATAGTTTAAGCCCACTGTTTCTTTATTGACTTTCTGTCTTGATGACCTCTCTAGTGCTGTCAGTGGAGTATTAAATTGTCCCACTATTATTGTGTTACTGTCTATCTAATTTCTTAGGTTGAGTAGTAATTGTTTTATAAATTTGGGAACTGCAGCATTAGGTGCTTGTATATTTAGAACTGTGATATTTTCCTGTTGGACTAGTTCTTTTATTATTATATAATGTCCCTTTTTGTCTTTTTTAACTGTTATTGCTTTACAGTTTGTTTTGTCTGATATAAGAATAGCTACTCCTTCTTGCTTTTGGTGTCCATTTGCATGGAATATCTTTTTCCACCACTTTACCTTAAGTTTATGTGAGTCCTTATGTGTTAGGTGAGTCTCCTGAAAATAGCAGAAACTTGGTTGGTGAATTCGTATACATTCTGCCATTCTGTACATTTTAAGTGGAAAATTTAGGTCATTTACATTCAATATTAGTATTGTGATGTGATGTACTATTCTATTCATCGTGCTGTTTGTTGCCTGAATACCTTGTTGTTGTTGTTTTCATTGTGTTATTGTTATATAGGTTCCATGAGATTTATACCTTAAGGAAGTTCTAGTTTGGTGTATTTCAAGGATTTCTTTTATGCTTTAGAGCTCCTTTTAGCAGTTTTTGTAGTTCTGTCTTGGTAGTGGCAAATTCTCTTAGCATTTGTTTGTCTGGAAAAGACTATGTCTTTCCTTCATTTATGAAGCTCGGTTTCACTGGATACAAAATTCTTGGCTGATAATTGTTTTGTTTAAGGAGGCTGAAGATAGGGCCCCAATCCCTTCTAGTTTGTAGGGTTTCTGCTGAGAAATCTGCTGTTAATCTAATATGTTTTCCTTTATAGGTTACCTGATGCTTTTGTCTCATAACTCTTAAGATTTTTTCCTTTGTCTTGACTTTAGATAACCTGATGACTATGTGCCTAGCTGATGATGATCTTTTTGCAATAAATTTCCCAGGTGTTCTTTGAGCTTCTTGTATTTGGATGTCTAGATCTCTACCAAGGCTGGGACAGATTTCCTCGATTATTCCCTCAAATATGTTTTCCACATTTTTAGATTTCCATTCTCCCTCAGGAACACCAATTATTGTTAGATTTGGATGTTTAACATAGTCTCAAACTTCTTGGAGGCTTTGTTCATTTTTTAAAATTCTTTTTTTCTTGGTCTTTGATGAATTAGGTTAATTCAAAAGCCTTGTTTTCAAGTTCTGAAGTTCTTTCTTCTGCTTGTTTGATTCTATGGCTGAAACATTCCAGTACATTTTGCATTTCTCTAAGTGTGTCCTTGATTTCCAGAAGTCGTGATTGTTTTTTATTTATGCTATCTATTTTACTGAAGAATTTTCCTTTCATATCTGGTTTCATGTTTTTAATTTCTTTAAGTTGGACTTCACCTTTCTATGATGTCTCCTTGATTAGCTTAATAACTGACCTTCTGAATTCTTTTTCTAGCAATTCAGAGATTTTTATCTTAGTCTGGATCCACTGCTGGTGAGCTGGTATGATCTTTTGGGGGCGTTAAAGAACATTATTTAAGAATCGTTTTTCTGGTTCCTTCTCATTTGCATAGACTATGTCAGAGGGAATATCTGGGATTTAAGGGATTCTGTTCAGATTCTTTTGTCCCACGGGGTACCCCATGGAAGTGATGTTCTTCTCCTTCCCCTAGGAGTGGGGTTTTCTGAGAGCCAAACTGTAGTGATTGTTTATGTCTTTTGGATCTAGCCACCCAGCAGAGTTTCCAGGCTTGAGGCTGGTACTGGGAAGTGTCTGCAGACTGCTGTGATCCGTCTTCAGGTCTTGCAGTGATGGATACCAGCACCCACTCTGGTGGAGGTAGCAGGGGAGTGAGGTGAACTCTGTTAGGGTCTTTGGTTGTGTTTTTGTTTAGTGTGCTCATTTTGCATTGGTTGGCCTCAAGCCAGGAGGTGGTACTTTCAAGAGTGTGTCAGCTGCAGCCCTATAAGGAGGATGCAAACTTGCCCTAGGGACACTTGGTTAAGTATTCAGGTTTCTCAGGTAAGGGGCAGGGCCATAGAGGTCTCAAGAGATTGTGACCTTTGTCTTCAACTACCAGGGCAGATAGAGAGAGACCACTCGATGGGGGCAGGGATAGGCGTATCTGAGCTCAGCCTCTCCTTGGACAGGGCTTGCTGTGATGGCTGTAAGGGATGGGTGTGTGGTTCCCAGTCCAGTGGAGTTATATTCCCAGGGGGATTGTGGCTGCCATTGTTGAGTCATACAGATCACCAGGGAAGTGGGGGGAAAGCCGGCATTCACAAGCCTTACTCTGTTCCCATGCAGACTGCAGTCCTAAAGGCCAGTCTCACTCCCACCGTGCCCCTGCAACAACACCCAGTCTATTTCCAGGCAGCCAATGACCAGAGCTGAGAACTTGCCCCAGACCACTAGCCTCCTTGTTGAGAATGCAAGCAGACTCAACAGGTTTTCAGCATCTCAGGGAGCCTGCAGCTATGATCCATTTCCTTCGAAGGGTCTGCGGACTCTCAGATTTCCTGGTATTGTTGAGGCAGTAGTTCTTGAAGCAAAAGTTCATGATGTGAGTCTCCACATGCTGCTCTGTTCATCCTAGCAGGAGCTGAAAGCTAGTCCTGACTCTTATCTACCATCTTAATCCTCCTCTACTCTTTTTGTCTCTGATTTTAACCAAAGGTGTTGTCTGATCCCAGCTCATGTGTACATATGTACATACCAATACTCTCTTTACTGGTTGGCTTCATTCAGTTACTCTCCATTTTCCAAGCCAGTTATGTTGTTTAGGTATTAAACTTTGGCTTCTTTTGCATATGCCTTAAAAAAAAAAAAGTATCTTTTTACAAAAAATAAACCTTTCGAGACCAGCCTGGGAAACATGGTAAAACCCAGTCTCTACTAAAAATATAAAACTCAACCAGGCATGGTGGTGCACGTCTGTAGTCTTAGCTACTCAGGAGGTTGAAGTAGGAGAATTGCTTGAGCCTGGGAGGCAGAGGTTGCAGTGAGATAAGATCGAGTAACTGCCCTCCAGCCTGGGCAACACAGCAAGACTCTGTCTCAAAATAAATAAATAAAAAAAAATAAAATGATGAACCAAGAATTTCAAGAGGAAAAATAATTCATAATTCTAAAAAGTTACTCAAAATGAACTTTTGAAGAAGGAAGCCCAGACCGGTTTTTGATCAGAGCAGAGCCCTCTGGCTCCCAAGACTTATCCTTTGCTTTCCTTTGATCAAGGCATTATTTGGGTACATCCCTAAGACATTTTCTTTTCCTGAAGGGCTTGTGGAGGGAGGGGCTGGCGTGATTGGAAAATGGAGCTGACATTTCTGGGTTGGTGGGATTAAGTGATGTTTGGCGATGACCCTATAACTGAGGTATAGAAAATATCAGCCAACTCACTGAGTAACTTCATTTCGACACACAACGCTAAAGATAGTTGGAGGTCACACCAAAGGAATCTGCTCCACATATTGTAACCTAGACTTTCCCTATCCAGAGAGAAGTGAGTGATGCAATCTGTCATTTGGGTGTCGTGAACATGGAAGAGCATTACATATGGGTAAAGCAGTGGTGAGCAAGCAGGGACTGGAGGTGGGCATGTGCCCAGCACCTTCTCTATACCTGACTCCATGACAGGAGTTCTAAATGCTTTACTTTATTTAACCCCCACAGCAGTTTTCAGGATGTAAATCGTATTCCTACTTTGCTACTGAAGTGAAATAATTTGCCAAGTTCATGGAGGCAATATGTGTCAAAGGTGAACCCTGAGCCCTTGTCTAACTCTGAAGCTCACTCACTGTCTTTGCACTCCCTTACACGGCCTCGTTCAGCCCAGGTATGAAATAGGAAAGGTCTCTTCATGTCTAATTAAGAAGTTGATAGTAATTTCTTTACTTAATGATAAAGTTAATTTTTTTTTTAGAATGCCCAGAATTTAGCCACATAAAACCCACACATTCCTTTTTTTCTCAAAATTTAAATAACCGTTTCAAAAAGTTCTCACACTTAGAAATGATAAGGAAGTGTGCCCTCTTCCCCAAAAGCAAATAAAGTAAATTTTACTTTCCTATGCCAACCAGGAGAAAATATTCTTTTAGATCTTGTAAAGGGGAGCTACAATTTATTTCGGTCTTAACAGTGACTTCTCCTTGAAACTGGTAACAAGTTAACATCTTTGTACATGAGTTTTTTAATGGTTAACTCTGGGGGAAGAAAGCAAGCCATGAAACCATTGAGGGGTTCTGTGCCAGGTGTTCTGCTACTTTATTTAAGGATCATCATTTCTAAATCTGATCTCTAATCAAGACTTGGCAGAAGTGCCTCCCTCTGGCCCTTCTGCAAAGAGCCTTCCTGTGCCTTTGGGGGAATTCTTCATAGTTGAACTCTGAATGTAGTCAGATGGCCTGAGTCTTCTACAACACATAATCCAAGAGCTTCTCTCAGAGTTTCACAAATAATTTTGACTCCTTTGCAGAGGCAGAATGCACAGAGAAGTGTTCAAAACCCCCCATGTAAAAATCTTTTTCGAACGCAAAAACTCAAAACTTAAAAAAAATAAGAAAGGGCAACACCACAACGGAAAACAGCGTTGTCATCTGTTTCTCGTTATTTTCTTATCTGTTTCTCATCCTTCATTTTGATAGGTGCAGTTTTATTCTTAGACTCTTGTCTCTATGGCTGGAGGGCTCTTGCTGTGGTTTTCCGCACTTTTTACCAGCATTCTCCGCAGCATGCTTTTAATGCGAGGGTTGTTTGGGTGACTGACCTGACTGCTGAGTTTAAGTGCTGCTTGGCATGAGGCTGGGTCTATGCTTACAGCATGTGTGCAGAGTGTTATGTTTTCAGGCAGAGCTTCGGAGATTCATTTGTTCCACTCAGTATTTCCCCTGAGGAAAGCTTTTGAATAGCTCTGTTTTTTGAAACATGCTTGTGACAGGTCTGATTCATGACTATCAGAGCTGGAGCGAATTTCCGATCATCTATTTTGGAAGAAATGCCTCTTTCATTGGGAGGAGGTTGGAGGGGTCCATTTTGCTGCTGGTTCAAAAACCAGGATTAGAGAAAGAGATAGTGAGAATTGCAGAGTACAAGGATATTTACTAAGTACTGAATTAGTAATTTGTTTCCTAATGCATGTCCTTTTTTGTGAGTTACTATTTTTATAACTTATTTTGCATATTGCTAGATCTTTCCATTTGCCTATTTCCTTTTCTTTTGTGAAATAATAACTACATGATTCGTGATGTTTTACTGGCCCAAATTTCTTAAATGTTCTTTTTTCTCTTTGTGTATATTAAAGGATGTGGGGAACCGGGTGAGGTGTGGCACGTTGTTTCCAAGGGCCTGACTCATGTTTCGCATGTGAAATGATGTAGAGAGCACAGAAGGAGCCTGAGAGCAAAGTGGCCCCTGGATAAATCTTGTGTTTGAATTGGATTTTCTTTCTCAGCTTGGTAAAGCCCACATGATTTCCAAATATTGTGAATCATCATTGGAAATTGCAATTGGGAGAAAATATTTTTTCTGTTCATTTATTAGACAATTTTTTTTTTCTAAACCAGGCTATACTTTAGGGCAATGACTTCCTGGTGGGCAAACTTATCATAATGGGACTCATAGCAATCTGATGGAGGAGACAATTTAAGTGTTCAGCTTGCAAGAAATATATGGTGGTTTAGAGCAATTTGTTCCAACAGACTCTTTGCCATTTGTGAAGCTCCTGTCAGGGCAACTAAAAAGCAACACACTGAAATTTCCTGGTATTTTCACAACGTCTTGGGTTTAATGATAGCAAAGGTTTTTCCCATAGAGAAAGTCTGTTCTGCTCCTGGTAGAGGACAACAATGGCAGTCTTTGGCAGGCTCAGTCACCCTTCAGGTAAGCTCCTTATCCCAAGTCAACCTTTTCTCCTTTATTTTTCTTTTATATACCATATCTAGCCCACTAATAGATTGTGTGGACCCCACGTCAGATGTATCCAGCAGCTTCTCCTTTCCACCTCCTCCATTGTTTCTGCCCTGACTGACTGCAGTGATCTCTTCTCTTGTTCCCACATTTGCCCTTGCTTCTCCATGGCACAGAGGATCTACCTGGAGGGGTCCTTAAACGCCAAGATCAGATCAATCCATTTCCTGCTTAAAGCCCTGTAATGGCTTTCCATTTCACTCAAAATAAGATTTAACATCAATAAAATTCAATCTCTTTATCAAGGCCTCATATCCCTTCATATAATTTGATCCTTGCTCTGTCATCTCTCATCTCTCCATCACCCCTCTCTCTCTTGCCTTCTCTTTTCTCTGCATTCTACTACATTCACCTTTTGTTTCCATGAACATTTCAAGTTCAACCCTACTATGAATCCTTTGCAGTTGTTGCTCATGCTGCCTGGAAGTTCTTTCCCCAGGTTTTTGCATGGCTGACTTTTTCTCATTTAGGTCTCAGTTCCTCGGTAGTATCTAAAATAGCCCTGCCTGAGCAATTCTCCTTGAGAGTCATCACTGAGTTTGCTGTCATCATAGTCCTTGTCACTGGTTGATATTTTTTGTTTACTTTTCTTATTATCAACCCTTCCCCTAGCATATGTGTTATATAGTATTGAGACCTTAATTTTTTCCCTCAGGACATTGTAGGTACTTAATACAGTAAATGAATTCAGTTTTTCACTAAATGAAGACAGCAAGAAAGAGTACATACTCAAGAGTACTTACTGAAGATGGTGGACTGGAGAGAAAAGGTCTTGCTGCCTAGGTGTGCTACATTTTAACTTCAACCTTCATTAATTTATCCATTTAAGAAATATTTCATTGCTTACTATGTGCTAAGCACTGTTTTAGGTCATGCCAGTAGAGCATAAACCAAATAAGGCCTCTGCCCTCACAGACATGACATTTTAGAGTGAAGATATAGATATGAGATATGTAAGATATCAGATGATTACAGGTACAATGAAGATTAATAGAAGAGGAAGTGTTGGGCAAGGTGTGAGGATTTGCTATTTTAAAATAAAGGATCATCAGGGAAGGCTTCTCACAAGGTAACAGTTAAACAGAACAAGACACGTGGCTATGGGTGGGAAGAGTTACAGGTGGGGCATATCTAGAGTCCCTGAGGAAGAAGTCAGCCTGATATATTCCAAGGATAGCAAGAAGGTCAGCAACAGCAGCAGTGATTAAATGAGGAGAAGAGTAATAGCAGAGAAGTTAGAGAGTTGGGGAAGGATGGGAGATCACAAAGGGCCTTGTGGGCCATTGTAAGGATTTCAGTTTTCACTCTGTGTTACATGGGAAGCTGCTAGAAGGTTTGGGTCAGAGAAGTGATCAGACTTACATTTTTAATGGGTCACTTTGGCTACTGTGTATAGCAGAGGCAAGAGTGGAAGAAGGAGAAGCCAGTTGGGGGGTTATTGCAATAGTTTGAGTTAGAGGTGGTAGTGGTTTTAGCCAAGGCACTGGCAGTGGAAGACATGAGAAGTGGTCACCTGACTATGTATAATAAAGGCAGTGCCTACAGAAGTTGACGTAGAGTGTGAAAAGAGAGGAGTCAGGATCGCCCCTTGAATTTTGAACTGGATGTTCTTAGAGGGCTCATTCAGTTCTAAGTTCCCTTTGCATCTGATATGCAATAGAAATAAGCAGAAAGTTGTTGTTCCATATTCCATACATAGACATGACAAAGACTGATGCGAAATGGAATGGGCACCAGGATTTGTAAACAAAGTTACTCATTTGGACCACAGGGTTTAGCTTGAGGAACACAAGAAATCACACTTGAAGTTCTCACCAACAATCGCATTGCTTTATCGCATTAACACTTTGAGTTGTGTAAGGGACTAGAGTTCCCTTTTTGTGTTGGCTGCTGGAAAGCTTAATGCTATGTTTAGTTAGTCTTTGCTATGTAACAAATCCCCCCAAAATGCAGTGTCTTAAACAGCAAATATTTTAATAACCAGTGGCTAAGTGAGTCAGCAACTTATGCTGTACTCAGCTGGGTGGTATGTTATCTTGCCATACTTCATACACATTACAAAACTATCTTTAATGTTGTAATTTGTTTTACTATAATTTATGTTTGAATTTTTTACCCTGATGTGTGGGATGCCTTGGTTTAGAAAGCTTTGCACTTAGCTTTTTGTGAATTTCTGGAGTACTTCACAGCTTTATATGAACTCAAAATTAGTTATCAGATATTTGAGGGAGCTAGTATTTCCCTTCTGGGCCTGACTAGTAGTCTTCTCTCCAGAGACTTCTTCCATCTTCATTCAATGAAAGGAGGGTGTTCTAACATGTAAAAGTGACAAACCACAAGCATTGCCTCAATGTACGCTACGGGAACACTCTATTCTAGTTCATCTCTGTAAATTGATGGACTTTGAGACTCATTCTTTGCAGAGAAATGAAAATTCTAAAACTAGAGTATTTAAGAAGAAAAATGATCTTTGTTTGTGGTCTGCTTCTTCTTCCAAGTAGCTGAAGATTGAAACAGATCCAACTGTAAAAAGGAACATTGACTTCCTCACCAGCTGTAAAATGATCTAGCACGGTCGGGTTTCTTTGAGGGCTTCTTACTATTTTTCCTTATGTCTGATTACAAAGCCGAATTCCAGGAGGGTTATTATGTTATTCAAGACCAGTTGCCCAGTGACTCAGTTGGCTTCTCTGGGCATTGGGGCTGCTGAAAAGAGCTCTTCCTCTACATATCTAGAATAAATGTATTTTTATTTCTTAAAATTCACCATATAAAAATGGCAGGATTTGGATCAGAGAAGAGTAGGTTGAACCATGGGCACAAAAGGGATGCTGGAGATTTGGGGGAAAACTGCTTCCCATGCCTCCCCCTGATGAGTAGGGCAGACCTTTGTTTGGAGTAGCTCACAGAGAGCTCCTGGAGAAATGAGAAGGCCTCTTTGATTGAGGTTTAATAGGTTTGAATGCTAAATTTTTAGGGCTAGAAGTAAATGATGGTGAATACAATTTGAGATGTGACAGTGGGTTTATCCAAGGCATTAGCAGTGGAAGGGATGAGAAGTGGTCACTTGCTCATACCTAATGAAGGCAGTGCCTACAGGATTTCAAGTAAAGTGTGACAGGAGAGGGTCAGAATAATTCAGTTAACTTTTATAGGAAAAAGCAATGGTGGTGATTTGGGAGGTGTCTATTCTTCCCTTCTAAGATCACGACTAACAATGAGGCTTAGTGGGTACACACTGCTTAATATATTGCCATTTTAAAAAGTGTGGCTGGGCGCGGTGGCTCAAGCCTGTAATCCCAGCACTTTAGGAGGCTGAGGCAGGCAGATTACTTGAGGTCAGGCGTTCAGGACCAGCCTAGGCAACATGGTGAAACACTGTCTCTACAAAAAATACGACTATATCTATCTATCTATCTATCTATCTATCTATCTATCTATCTATCTATATATATATATATATATATTTGAGATGGTGTCTCACCCTGTTGCCCAGGCTGTAATGATATAGTGGCATAATCTTGGTTCACTGCAACCTCCCCCTCCTGGGTTCAAGTGATTCTCTTGACTCAGCCTCCCAAGTAGCTGGGATTACAGGAGCCCACTACTGTGCCTGGCTAATTTTTGTATTTTTAGTAGAGACGGGGTTTCACCATGTTGACCAGGCTGGTCTTGAACTCCTGGCCTCAAGTGATTCACCTGCTTTGGTCCCCCAAAATGCTAGGATTACAGGCATGAGCCTCCATGCCTGGCCTCATAATAATTCTTTATAAAAACTCTGAGTACTTATGTATTGTTTTTCTATTCCTGTCGTAACAAATTACCACAATCTCAGTGGCTTAAACAACACTAATTTATCTTACACTTCTACAAGTCAAAAGTCTAACATGAGTCTCACTGGACTTTAATCAAGGTGTTGGTAGTGCTGTGTTCTTTTCTTGATCTTCTGGTAGAGAATGTGTTTCTTTGCTTATTCCAGCTGCTAGAGGCCACTCACATTCCTTGGCTCATGGCCCCTTTTGTTGGTTGAATTGTGTCTCCAAAAAGATATGTTGAAGTCCTAATCCTTGGTATCCGTGAAAGTGACCTTATTTGGAAACAAAGTCTTTATAGATGTAATGAAGGTGCAAACTAAGATGAAGTTGTATTATAGTAGAGTGAACCCTTAATCCAATATGACTGGTGTCCTCATAAGAAGAGAAGAGGTGCAGAGACAGATATACAAAGGAAGGGTGTCATGTTGGAAGCAGCAGGCCAAGGAATGCCGAGGATTTCTGGCAAACAAACGGAGACCAGGAGCGGGCAAGGGAAGATTCTCCCCTACAGATTTTGGAGTATCACCCCACTGAAATCCTGATTTTGGACTTCAGGACTTCAGAAGTGTGAGACAATCAATTTCTATTGTGTTAAGTCACATAGTCTGTGATGTTTTGTTACAGTAGCCACAGGAGGCTAATCAGTCGCCTTTCTCCATCTTCGAAGCAAGTAATGATGGGTTGAGTCCTTTTCACACTGCATCTCTCTAATTCTTTTTCTGTCCTCACATCTTTCTTTCCATAGCCAGGAAAGGTTCTCTGCTTTTTTTTTTTTTTTTTTTTTTTGACGGAGTCTTGCTCTGTCGCCCAGACTGGAGTGTAGTGGTGCGATCTGGGCTGACTGCAAGCTCCGCCTCCCGGGTTCATGCCATGCCCCTGCCTCAGCCCCACGAGTAGCTGGGACTACAGGCGCCCGCCACCTCGCCCGGCTAATCCGGCTAATTTTTTGTATTTTTAGTAGACACAGGGTTTCAACCGTGTTAGCCAGGATGGTCTCCATCTCCTGATCTCGTGATCCGCCCACGTCGGCCTCCCAAAGTGCTGGGATTACAGGCGTGAGCCACCGCGCCTGGCTGGTTCTCTGCTTTTAAGGACTCCTGTGACTCCACTGGGCCCATCTGGATAATACAGGATAATATCCTCATTTCAAAATCCATCATCACAAAATCCTTAACCACATCTTCAAAGTCCATTTTGTCATGTAAGGAAACATATTCATAGGTTCTGGAGATTTTGGTGTGGACATTTTAGAGAGATGGCTGTTAGTTTGCCTATCACAACTTATTTTTTCCTGAATCCACAGTGAATTTTTTTGGTCATTTTTATATTAAAAAATGAACAGCAAATGTTATTTTAAAAAATCAAAGATTCTCAGATTGGTTAAAGAAATAAGCCAAAAAACCTTCTTCTCATTAAACATATGAAATAATATTAATAACCTCCAACAATGAAATTACTGTTTCCTTGTTGACTTATTGGTGTATATGAACATTAAGTTTAATTGCTGTTCTTTGGTGTACCTGTGAATGTATATAAATGTTAAGTTGATGATACTGTATTTGATCAAGCACATATTGCAGGATGTTGCTTTATGTGTTAATTTTACAAGTTCCTTATTTTATGGGGTTTTCACTCAGTAACTTCATTGTGAATAAAACGCAGTCTTGGAGAAGATACGTTATTCTGAGATGACCCCAATTAATGCTAACTGTGATTGTTAAAGGCCTTGTCTATTTTCATTTTAAAGCAAATAAATTTACTTCCGATTTAGTAATTATTCCCACAGTACAATATCAAAATTGCAAGTCTCAGATCATCTTTTACAGAAGCTTTTTAACGATCATTTTAAAAAGCCAATATGGTGAGTGGTTTCTTTGTGAAGATATTGAATCTATAAGATAAATGAAAATAATCAACCGTCCTAATGCTATGCAAATGAGCACTTGTAGCTTGAAAAAATTGCAGTACAGCCTCACTAGAAGAGTGCTGTATATCAGACAATTTAGTAAACAGTGGAAATAGCATGTTTGGAAATCTGTGTTAAATGGTTTAAAAAGTGCAGAACATGCATCAGTCAAAGATACATGCAAGGACTTTAAGTAAAATTGGCTTATAAAATATGAATATAGAAAAATAAAACATTTTAAATCATATTATTTTAGATATGATGTAATTTTCAAATAGGTGTGGAATTATATTGATACATGGAAAGTAAGAAGTTATTTTATACAATTTATAAAATGTATAGTTTTAATTCAGCCCCAAACTCACTTTCTTCCTCTTTTTAATAGTCTCAATTGGGAAAATACTTGAGGTTGTCTCATACTCAGGTATATATGTTACGTGAGGAGGCGTGACTTGTTTTAGGGCTTGTAAGGGAGGAGCAGCTAACGGATGGAATCAGGACTGGGCCAAGGGAAACATCTCCTCATCCTGGCTCTCTCTGATCAAAGTGTGTGTTCATTTCCCTCCTTCAAAGAGTGAGTGGGCGATTAGATTCCTCACAGCCTCTGTGGTCCCACAGATAGACTGTATAGAAATGCCTGCTATGAGAAGGACCCTGAGGGACCCTCACAATGTCACTGGCTATCCCTTCATCAGCCCTCGAAAGAGATTTGAAGACAGAGAGGGAAGTGGATGTTTGTAGTTTATGGACAGGATCTATGCTATAAAACAGAATTGCTTTTATTATCAACAGCAAAAAGGAACTTGTATAAACTTTTGGGGACATGGTTGATATCTTTCCTCTATTTTGTTTTTGCTGTAAAACAAATATGAAGACAAAGTTAGACACACAAAGTAGATAAAAACAAATTTAAAACAGACACTGGAAAACATTTTTTTCCCTACTCTGAAAACCATTTGTGTGTAGTGTGGCCAAGGAGACAAAGGTGAAGAATTAAACTGCCAGGTTGCTGGAGAAAGTTAGCTGACAGAACTGGCATTTGGAGAAGCTGGCTCTTTGAGATGTGAATTGGTTTTCTTAGGCCAAATGCATTTATTCTTCCAAAAATGTCTTGTGTAATTATTTATTCCACATAAAGCTTCACATGCATGTACTGAATCAGCCCATGGAATGGTTTAGCCGGGTATTGCAGGAAGAGCAAAGGATGACAGCATGGAAAGAAACCCACCTAATTCAAGTGGCTGACATAAAGCTACAGCATTTTATTTATTTTTATCCTGCTTAGCTGGGCTATTTTGACCCTTCTTGGGACTGTTGGGCATAATCCTTGGGGCTCATGAGTGGTTCCTCTCTTGGCATTCCTAGGTCCTTTGTGAAATGCAAAGAGCAAACTCCCTGGCAGAACAGGCCAGCTTTCTCCAGCAAGGGCTCCAGAAACAAGAGGCCAGGCTATGGGTTACTTCTCCTGGGACTAAGTCCAGCACAGCCTTACCTAACTCCATCCTTCCCAAACTAGAGTTGGGGAGGATGCAAGAAATAACAAATAAAGGCGACAAAATTCTTGTGAACTGCAGAACCATCCTGGCTTAGTTATTCACAGTAATAGGGGACACAGAAGAAGGGACTGGGGAAAATTCAGGGTGCCTTCGTGACATCAATAGAGAAGCTAGCAGTCTATGACACTATATTCTAGGTCCCGTGGTGGGAGCGTGGGAGTATTCTATATTTCTCACTTTTTTTTTTTAAATTTTTTAACTTTTTTTTTTTTTTAGACATAGTTTTGCTCCTATTGCCCAGGCTGGAGTGCAATGGTGTGATCTCGGCTCACCGCAACCTCTGCCTCCTGTGTTCAAGCAATTCTCCTGCCTCAGCCTCCTGAGTAGCTGGGATTACAGGCATGCGCCACCATGCCAGGCTAATTTTGTATTTTTAGAAAAGACGAGGTTTCTCCATGTGGCCCAGGCTGGTCTCGAATTCCTGACCACAGGTAATCCGCCCTTCTTGGCCCCCCAAAGTGCTGGGATTACAGGCATGAACCACCCACCCGGCCAGAGTATCCTATATTTCTAAACCTCAAAACAATCCTAATGTAGGATAGATATTGTTTAGAGTTTTTTGGATGTAAGCAATAACTTATTTTGACAATAAAAGTAATTGATTCCAAGGATGTGGGATAGCTCAGATAATTTTGTAAAAACTGAAAAATCAGGCTTAGAAAGAAGATGGAATGGGTCAGCTTCTGGGGTCTAGATGGCAAGAACTGACTCATAGTTTGATTAGGGTGCTGCTTGGATGAATGCAAGATCTGTTATCTGCTCTTGTATTATTCTGCTCAAAATTCAAATTCCAGGGATACAGAAATCCAACCCAGGAGAGCAGAAGCTCTTTAGTCCTAGTATGACTTTATGTAATGGTGGTGAGTAGTTACCCAAAACAAAACTGGTGGTATGTTGTTAAAAAAATACTTAAAACTGAACATAACTTGACTAATACCACACAACAACTGAGTGGCATCCAGGATACAAACCCTATTGTTTTCTTTGCCCCAAAGACTACCCTCTTTTCCTTCTCTCCCATGCTACCTCTCATTTTAATTTATGGGCAAGAATCATGTACACTGTTCTGTCATTGCTTGCAACAAAGTGACTAAAGTGAAGGAAGAGTTGAAGATTGGAGGGTGTGAGAAATAGATACGGTTGGGAAAGGAGAAGATTTCATTTTACTAGCAAAAAATTTTCAAGATGTTTTTCTCAAATACCTTCTGATGTGGTTTGGATCTGTGTCCCCACCCAAATCTCATGTTGAAACGTAATCCCCAAGGCTGAAGGTGGGGCCTGGTGGGAGGTGACTGGATCATGGGGGTGGTTTCTAATGGTTTAGCACCATCCCCCTCCTGCTGTTCTTGTGATAGAGTTCTCAGGAGATGTGGTTATTTAAAAGAGTGTGGCCTGACCAACATGGTGAAACCCCATTTCTACTAAAAATACAAAAATTAGCCAGGTGCAGTGGCACATGCCTGTAATCCCAGCTACTTGGGAGGCTGAGGCAGGAGGATCACTTGAACCTGGGAGGCAGAGGTTGTAGTGAGCCGAGATCACACCACTGTGCTCTGGCCTGGGCGACAGAGTGAGACTCTGTTTCAAAAAAACAACAACAACAAAACAATGATGTGGCACCTCCCCTCCTCTCTCTCTTCCTCCTGCTCTGCTCTGGCCATGTAACACATGCTTGCTATCCCTTCTGCCATGATTGAAAGTTTCCTGGGTCCTCCCCAGAAGCCGCTATGCATCCTATACAGCCTGCAGAACCATAAACCAGTTAAACCTCTTTTCTTTATAAATTTTTCAGTCTCAGGTATTTCTTTATAGCAATGCAAGAACAGAGTAATACATCTTTCTATCTAGGCATCCTTGACATCACCCCTGTCTTCTGATTTTACTACTACTTCTTTACTTTCTCTCTCTCTCAGATGTTGTGACAAATCTCCTTCTGTATTTCTAGATGTGGGAAGTTGCCAGATCTTGGTTCTAGACTGTCTTTCCTTAATCTATTCTCAACCATACACCAGTGATTCCTCATTAGCTATGGACTACAGGATAAAGTCTAAATGGCTTAGAATGTCCTTCAGTGACTTTCATACCTGGACCCCACCCTTCCTAATCATCTTTTTCCTTCATGGTACCATCAGTTAAGGCCCATGGGTTTTGTTTTGTTTTTTGAGATAGGGTCTGGCTCTGTTGTCCAGGTTGGAGTGCGGTGGTACCATCTTGGCTCACTGCAACCTCTGCCTCCCAGGTTCAAGTGATTCTCCTGCCTAAGCCTCCCGAGTAGCTGGGATTACAGGCATGTGCCAGCACGCTCAGCTAATTTTTGTATTTTTATTAGAGATGTGTTTTGCAGTGTTGGCTGGGCTGGGCTGGAGCTCCTGGCCTCAAGTGATCCACCCACCTTGTTATCCCAAAGTGCTGGGATTACAGGTGTGAGCCACTGTACCCGCCAGGCCCATGGATTTAACTCTTCTTTGTGTTCCAATATACCATTCACATTATGACTTACAACATTTTGTTCATGTTGTTCTATCTTTTGGGAAATTCGTTCTTACTCTCTGCCATGTATCCAAAACTGCCTCATTCTATAAGATCCAGCTCAAGCCCCAGCATTTCCAGGAAATCTCCCATCACTCTGCATTTCACTGACCACTCCATTTTCTAAGAGTCCGGGGTCATTTGTCTGAGACATCCACTATGGCCCTTAAGCATACACTATCTTATAACATGTGGTTATCTTGTTTCTTTGTGGCTGGCTGTCTTGCTTGTTTCTTTGATTATTTGTAAGGTTTTGGAGGGAAAATCATTTAGGTCTGGGTAATACCCAACAGATTCTCATTTAATCAAGTTGTTCCAGAAATAAGAACTGTGTAATGTCTCTTGGAAGAGAAATTACTGTACCACTTCCCAAACCCAAAATTCTACAGAAGCAGTATGAACCTCCGTCCAGGTTTGGATCAAGGATATCCTCATGGGACAAGTCAAGATTGCAGCCAGCTTGCTTCAACAGACTGTTCAATCTTCTCTCATCTTGGGGGAGACCTAAGGGGTTCTCTAGAAAGGTGGAGAAAAGCAGAATAAATCAAGAAAGTCCTTCTAGAAGACGAGAAGATACCTCCAGGATGATCTCCAGAAAACTGTTCTGAGGGTTTCTAGTAAAATTGTGACTCTGATACCACCCACTCCTTGGACGAGGTCCAATTTCCTGTGTTGGTCCATAAGTCTTCACTGTGAAGAGAGTCAAAATCCTCTCCCTCCCTTCATTCATTTATTATTTTCTGTCCTTGGCTCTATGGAGTTTACCAGAATGACTAAGACACAGGCTCATAACAGGGTGAAGTCCCAAGTTCTAGTACATGGTCATGGGTCTTAGGCCTGCTTAGGCCTGCTTTAGGCCTGAAGATCACAAATGCACAAGCCTGAGGCTCTAAATCCTCTCCTACAGGAGTAGGTTCCATCAGTGTAGGGAAGCTGAGGTCAGGTAGTGTGGGAGGAAGGGGGTGGCCTTAGGGTGGAAACCCAGGCAACTTAAGCATACCAAAAGCGTACTTTTTTTTTTTTTTGGACAGATTATTAGCAACTGACCATTCACAGCTTCTACTGTTATTTCATTAATGGAACTCACACATGTAGCAGTAGGTGTCTGGCAAAGGCTATTAATGTCAACTTTCCCTATAGCTTGCTCTAAAAATCATGTAAAGCATTTTTCCTGTTTTCTTCTGGAAAATGTCTATACTACATCCTGACATATAAGCTGCAGCCCTAATGGGGGTGACTAATGGGAGCCATTGGTTCTTGGCTCTTTCGAAAGTAAGCCAACTTAATCTAGTAATATCTTTTTTAGGCTCTCAGGAAAAGGAAAAAAAAATGACAATTAAGCAATACAAGCAACTAGTGTACTTTCCTTAAGCATTCTTAGTAAAACAAATGTGTATGTGTTTTTAAAGTTTTGAAGGTCTGGTTTAAATAAAATATTTAACCCTTTGAGAGCCAGGGCTCTAATATGTATTTACAGAAGTACAGGACTGGGGTGGGGCCTACTATGTAGCAGCCAATATCTTGGCATTTCAGTGCATACACAAATCTCTGGTTTATACGAGATTGGGAGCAGTTACACAGACAGTGGGAGAGACAAAACAAAAAGCAGTGCTTGAATCGTGCTTGGAAAACATTTTTGGATTCAAGATGAGCCAAAACCATGGGAACTGGCCTATATCTTAGGGTTTAAAAGAGATCCAAATAGGCTTACCATGTAGTGGAAATATGAATAGAACCAGACTGCAACTAGGCAACCAGGATTCTTGTCTCACCTCGATAGAAACTAGCTTTGCAATGAACTGTGTTACAACTCTGGGCCTTACTTTCCCCACTTGTAAACCTATAAACAGGATTGGATTTCTAAAGCCCTTTCTTTTTTTCTTTTGAGATGGAGTCTTACTCACTCTGTTGCCCAGGCTGGAGTGCAGTGGTGTGATCCCAGCTCACTGCAACCTCTGCTTCCCAGGTTCAAGCGATTCTCTTGCCTCAGCCTCCTGAGTAGTTAGGATTACAGGCACCCGCCACCATTCCCGGCTATTTTTTATATTTTTATAAAGATGAGGTTTCACCATGTTGGCCAGGCTGGTCTTGAATATCTAGCCTCAAGTGATCCACCCGTGTTGGCCTCCCAAGTGCTGGGATTACAGACATGAGCCACCGTGCCAGCCCTCTAAAGCCTTTCTAGTGCTAACATTGAACGACACTAAATCATCTCAAAGGGATGATCAGATGCCCATATTCTCCTTATTGGTTCATTTCCTGGGGGTCTATAGATGGGAGGGCTCCCGCTGCATTTGTAGCTTGACCTATCAGGGCTGTTGCCCACAATTCTGTTAAGGGCAAAGTGATGTGGAGACAATAAACGCTCATGACCACGTCAGGACTTCTAAAGGTTCAGACCACTTAGAAAATTTTCCTGATTGCCATTTATCTGGGTGTGTTCCTACAATTCCATGACAGAGCAGTAGTTCCAGGCCATGCTTAGAAAGGAGCTTTGTGCGGATATGTGAGCTCATTCTTTTAATAGTGACGGTAGTAAGAGGAGTAGAAGGAGGAAGAAGAGCAGCTGACAGTTACCGAATGTGTGCTATCTGCTTGGGCCCTATGCTGATGGCGTTGCCTGTACTATCTCATTCAACCCTCTCAGCCACAGTGTAAGGAAAGATCATCCTAGGGAAGAAACCAGGTCTCAGAAAAGTTATGTAACTTGTCCATGGAGATGGAATTGAAATTCAGGTCTGCCTGATTTGAAAGTTTATTTCTTTTAACTACAAGATAATACTGCTTGAGTGGGTGAATTGAATGATTGAATTGAATTGGACGATGTGAATAAAAATTCTCTGAAAAGGAATTTGGAGGAGAGACTTTATTCCAGTAATAATTTGCGAACTGTGAAGATGCAGCTTTTGGTGTAACATGAAGGTGGTTTCAGAGCACAAAGAGAAGGTTCAGATTCGAAATAGCAAAAGGTCCTACTCAGGTTCCCAATGAGGACCATTTTCGCAAATAAAGTATTCAAACTTGTTCTGACTGGTCAACACAATTGAGTCCTGATGGGTCAATACAACTGAGCCCTGATTGGCCAGGGTAGATGAGCTCAAAACCATAAGTCTCTGTCAGCTGCTCCTTTCAAAGGGCCAGTAGGGATCAGTTGTCCGGCCACAGTTTATCTTGGCACCTACGACGGAAACCGGTTTGGCTTGATTATAGTCAGGGAGGTCCATTTACATCTTTCTAAGAACACAAAGTACATGACCTTCACCCAGCCACAGTTGCCTGGTTGTTTTAACTCGCTTCAGTTAGTCATGGGGAATCCATGGGGAATCCACGCTTTCTGTCGGCCAGGGCATACAGGGAATTACATCTTGCCTGGAAATGATCTAGATATTTAATGAACACCCATCATTTAATTTAGCTTAGCAAAACAATCTGACACAGAAAGGATACCTTATAGGTGCCAAAATAACCTGTGGCCAGAAACTCTGCTTCCATCAACCCTTTGAAAGAAGCATCTGACAGAGACCTCCGGTTTGGGAGTTGGAAACCAACCAATCAGAGCTCACCTGTCCCCCTGCCAATCAGGGCTCAGCTATTTTGACAAATCAGGACTCATCTGTGTCAACCAGTCAGAACTAAGCAATTTTGAATACTTCGTTTGCATAAATGAACCTGATTGGGAACCTGGGCACGCCCTTTCACTATAAAATCTGAATCTTCGGTTTTCTGGAACACACCTTTGTTTTACACTGAAACTGTTATCTTCCCAGTTTGCAAACTATTCACTGGAATGAAGTCTATTTTCTTCAAATTCTTTTTCAGAGAACTTTCTTCACATTGTATTTTAGGACTCCACTGCTCTGTACACTGAAATAATTTTAAAGGACATGGGATCAGAAACATGTACTTCCTGTTGATCAAGAAAATCATGGCTTTGTATCTATTTGAGAAAGCAAGTGTGTTTAAAGAAAAAATGGAACCAATATTCAGGCTGGGATGAGATTGCAGACATGGTTGACACCCTTACTTCCTGTTGGGTGGCAATGAATCTCCATCTTTTCTTCTCTCTCAAGAAGTAAAAGTTCCTCAAGTTTTTCCTTTACTTTTTAAAAGGAAAAACAGAAACAAAAAACCACAAAACACTATGCTATATTCCAACCTTTCCCAATGGACTTGTCTTTGTCTTTTGAACAGCTTCCATAATCCCACTGAGGTCCCGAAAGTGTGTGATTTACTCTTTCCAGTGTTTTAGAGCTTGAAAAAGAGTGGTTGTTTGAATAAATTGTGTATATTTTCTTGTGGACTATTGTAAATTAGGAGTACAAATGAGCCAACAATGGCATAGAAAGGAGTGAATGGATTACTGTCTTTTGAAGAGAAAGGATATATTCAGATTTCCAGTCTATTCTTGAGGAACGTATTTCTGAACTATTAAATTGAACCACATAAAATTGCCATTTTTTAGGTGAAACATGGCCAAATAACAGCAAATTCACATGCTTCAATGTGATATATGAATTACCTTGTTTCCTTAAATGTTTGTAGGACTCCAGTAGACTGATGCTCTAAAATTTTTAGTTGTATTTCCCATCCTCAACCCCAAGTGTTTATTCTGTGAACCAGGAAGGCAATTAATGCAAAATAAAACCCTGGAGTATTTAAAAGAGAAAGACTGTGTGAATTATCCTGTTTAGTATTCCTAGATAATGCAAAAAGGCAGATGTTTGAATTTAGTGTAACTCTAAACGTTTTGTCCCTGAATTTTATTCAATGTTCACGCACAAAAATACCCAACTTTTATCTACTACAAGTAAGTAGCAAAAGCAAAAGGTACTAAACAGAGCTACATTTTTTAAAACTCCAAATTTAAATACAAGTAGAAAAAGAATTCATGTCAGCTAAAGGCCAACTTATTGCTTATTAACTAATGCATGTGCCCAGTGGATTTGGTTTATGTGTCTGGGCTTATATCACACTTTACTCTCCTGCAAGATTTTCTGTAACTTAGCCAGGGTAGTTTCTGGGGCAAATGGGACATTCATGGAATGACAAAATAGTGCAGAAAATGTTATTAACAGTTCATTATGAGAAAGACAAATTCATCGTGATTGTGTCAGTGTTCACAGTAAGAAAATGGCAACAAAGCTACCAAAGGTACCTGAGACATTTCCTCCTGGGAGTGTCTTGCATTGGTCATTTCCTTCTACGTCATTATTCTCTGTAAACCCCTCATCAAGTTTTGATCTTCTATGTAAGGCACCTAAAGGATGTGGATTCTCAAACTCCTTTAGGAGCAAGTTGAAGATAAACTCAATGTTGTTGCTCAACTCTCAAGGCTAGAGTCAAATTTGGTTCCAGGTAATTTCATATTACGGTGCTCATGCTGTACCAGTAATAGATGCCAGATGAAACTGAATACGCATGTTAAGTTTTAAAGGATGCCTTGAGGCAAATACTTTTCTTACTCCATGCAGCTAATTTCTGATTGGCAAAGAACAGCATTAAGATCAGTCACAATATTTCCTTGTTTACTTATTCCTTGGATAAAAAATTTAAGCACATAAATTCTTAAACCATGTATTAAATTAATCTCTAAGAGTCTCGGAAACATTTCTGTGCCTGTTCCAGCAGTGTATCAGAAGAGAGTTCATGTTAAATACTTTGTTAAATCTATCCACTTCTCCACTGAGTAAAGTGTACACCATTTTAAGACATGTGGTTTGGATTATTTTTGAAGATGCCTTTTGGCCTGGGGTATGCCCACTATTACCTTTGCTTAAAAACTTGAGTTTGGGAAATTTCTACCTTAAAGAAGTAAGATTCTCTAAAAGAATGTTTCACTTCCTCATGGATACTTTAAGGGGGCATTAGCATGAAGTGAATTCTTTGAAGCTTCCAGAAAGATGGGTCCCAGGAAGTTTAGAATTTATGCAGAAGTAAATGACTTTATGTCCTTCTATTTGAATGTAATTTCAAATCAAAATCATCAGTTGAACACACGTTGACTTTGCTTCACAGATTTGCCAGCATTCCTTTATTTTCCTGTGTGTCTGGCTCTCTGTCTGTTACTTTAATACAGGTTCCCACAGGCAAAGCTCCCAGCCCCTTCCACAAATACAACAGGGATTGTGGTCTCATAAAATTTTCAGCCAGAAAATTACCCCAAAATAAGCTTTATTGCAAGAAAAGTGTCATATTTGATACATAGACCTACAAAAACAAACAAAACCAAAAACCATAAGCTTTTCCTCACAAACTCTTGATTACAAATTTACACTGTTCCTTTTATTTTTTAGTTTTTTTTTTTTTAAAAGAAACAATAGAACCTCAAAACACTGGGTATGACTGGTTACTCATCTTTGGTCAGCACAGGTTTGAGAGGAACAACTGGGAGTCTGCCTGTGCTTTGGCCATTTCACATATGAGGTTTGGTCACTGGTCCAGGGGAACGGGTTCTTGGGTTGAGAAGAATAATGGGTACGTACTCTTAATAGCACATCCTGGTACAATATCTTTTTAAATGACTAAAGCAAACTAAACATCAATTCATTGTACAAACATCTTTCATACACAATAGGCTATAAAATGAGGCATATGGTGTATAACTACAGTATTAATGAAAATTCTAAAAAAAAAAAATGGGTTTAAAACAACAACAACATATATTCCTTGGCTGCATTGCATGATTTGTTTGCACATATGGCAATCCTGAAATAACTTGAACATAATAAATGCACCATTGTCTAAGACAGCACGCAACACTACAGAACGCCAGGTGTTCCCTTTCAAAGGAACGGCGGTTCTTCAGCTGCCTACAGTACCATGAGTACGCAGCGCACCCTGGGTAAGAATGAGGTGTTGTGGGTAGCACATGTGGTTCCTTGAGGTTATGAGAAGGAAATACAGTACGGTTTGGCCTGCAATGCTAATGGTCTCACAAGCAGTCAAGGTATTTTGCTACAGTGGTTGTGCTTCATCTTCCGTTGCCTGGTGTGTCTGGTGATGTGAAATGTTGTCACAAATGAGCTGCTTTGGCTTCGATCTACGTTATAAAGGATCTAATGACATTCATGTCTTTTAAATTATTGATTACACTGCCCATTCAGCTCTGTGTGGCTTTCTTTAAAATCATCAGGTGTGTATCAGCTGGATGACTGGCAGAAAACCAAAGGAAACATCTCTTGTATCTATTGGATTTTTAAAAAGCCCCTCTAAAAGAAATAGCTCAAATTTATAAATCTAAAGAAAAACAAGTGAGTTTCCCTTTTCGTTTACATAGTTTGTTCATTTCTCCATATATTACTGCATTAAAAATAAATAAACATCTATATTTTTTTATTTAGCAACTATAGCAAAATACCCAAAGTGTTATAGACTGCTAACAGGAAAAAAAAAAAAAAAAGCTCACATTATTTTTGTGCATTTAGTGCCATATGCTGATATCTTGAACATTTAGGTTTCTTTTAATATATTTTAAAATGAAGTTATATAAAAAATACAGTAACCACGGTTGCCTTTGTGCTCAAATCTTTGGCCATACCAGAGTCTAAATTATCCCTCCCTGTGAGGGTCAACATTCAAAGTCTAAGACAGGGAGGACAGAAACAGAGTTATTATTATTTTTCCTCTTTAAAATCAGTCCTTGACTTTTCAAATGCTTCTGCAGACTGGCTGTGCTAGGATTTGAGCCTGGGCCCAAGTCTGTGAAGGGTTAATAGAGCTGAATCTGCAGCCTCATTCTGAGAGCCTCCCCAAGCTCCCCTAGGAGGTAGTCATCCTCATTGCTCTCTTCCAGTTTCTTAAGCTCCTTCTTCTTATAGAGAGGGACGCTAGTGATTTCCAGTGTGTATGCGCCGGGCATGAGCTGCTTCTTGGCCGTGTGCAAGTAGCTGAGCCCATTTCTTTGGTGGATGCGGAAGATGCCATCATCATTCCCTTGAGAGATGACATAACGGATGTGGTTGTTGAGGGGCTGGATGGCAGGCCTTAGTTCCAGGATGTGTTCCTTAGAGCCGAGGCGGGAGAGGTTGAACTTCATGTTGACGGGGCTGTCCATGTCGACACTCTCTAGGCTGATCTGTCCAACCTGGAGGAAGAGCAGGAAATGATTTGGAACGAGCTTCTACAGCACAAGCAGAGGACTAGAAAAAGATCAGCTGCAGGGGTTTTGGTCACAAGGACAGGCTGTGGCTTCCCACTCCCGCTTTCTGCACTCTCCTTACCAGCAGTGGCTGTGAAAGAGGCTATTGTACATTTTTGTCAGTTGGAAGAAAAGGCCAATTCCATCGAGAATGCCCTGTAAATCTTTATGACTTCTCACTCAGCCTTAACGAGGTAATTAAAGTTATAGGACTGGGCCTACAGAGTGTTCACATTTCAAGATTTTTTGATGAGTTTATGAAATATTGTGCTAATTAATAATTTTTATAAAAGAAAATTTAGGTAATGATTTTTCTTTTTTTTTCTGAAGTCAAAATGAGAAGTACTACTGTTGAGCATCAGCAGGGACTGCGCCCAGGGGACTCTTCTGGCTGAAGGCTGGGCTTTGATTTGTAAGGTAAGTGAATGATGAGTGAGTTTACTGGGAGCTACCAGAGGTACACAGAGTGAGTGATCTGCAGACTTCTCAGGGCTCCAGTTCCAACCAGCATCTTTGGTAAAAGCCAGTGGGGCAGGGTCCAGATAAACCAAGTCTGACTTTTGCTCAGAGGGTTGGGAGGGGTACAAATGATATTTAAGTAAGATAGGATAAAAACCACAGTGCTTTGATTGGGTACCTGCTAAGTAAGAACTTGGCAATGGTGACCCAGAAGTGCCCATCAGTGTTCAGGCAGGATTATATCCTAGTACCCCAATGGGAAAGTTTATAAGCAGAACTTCTGGATTTGTAGTTTGGGAACTTGATGAATATCTCAACTGTCATACTTAAACATCAGTTGGGTATCTTAGTCTACTTATGGTAAATGTAACACTGGCTTATTTATTATTATAAAATAGCATCATAAACTTTTTGGCTAGAGAAGTCAGGTCATATAGACAAAGTTTCTGAAGCCCATAAAACTGAAGCAAGTTGTCCAATTCACACAGCCAGCTAGTTGTTGATTAGGTTTTTTGGTGGGGTAATTTCTCAGTCATATTAACTGCAAAGAGTGGTGAGTGATGACCTCATGCTGTCCCAGATCTTTGGGAAAATCACCAAGATCTCTAGATATGAGATATTCATCATTGACAGGAACTGAACACGTGGGTTATATATGTCAGGCATTGTTCCAGGCAGTTCACGTGTTTCAATTCAATTAACCCTTCCATCAGCCTTCAGAGGTAAGTATTAGTCCCATTTTACAGGTGAAAAAACTGAGGCTGAGAGAAGTTAAATAAACACACCCTATGTAACAGAGGTAATAGATAGGGAGGGCCAGGGAATTATGTTCAAAACCAGGTAGTTTGCAGCCCACCCCTTTAAACACTGCTGAAATGCCATTAGGGAAAGGAAATATCAGAGGCAGGCCATTTCCAACTTCAGTTCCTTAAAGAATACAAGTGATTTGGAAGACAAAAGTTTTTAATGCAGGAACAGCTGTCTTATAAATAAATCAAAGAATATGAGACCTACTTAGTTTCCCTAGTGAAAATTAAAATCAGTCTTGTATGCTATGCATTTATAAAACAGAACTGAACAAATTAAAAATAATTTCATTTTTTGAATCATGCAAAAATAGCTCTTTCCTAGATGGACATACCCTCCTGCATAAATCAAAAACTACAACAAAAGAAAATGCTCTGGAACTGTGAATCTTAAAGTCTTTTCTCCCAAGCTTTGTGTTTTGATCTAATAATCCAATCATTTTAATGTACTTGTCTTTTCCATACTGGGTCCATTAATTTATCCATTAAATTCAAGGTATGATTAACTTGAATGAGGCTGAAAACGACATGAACTGCACTGTTTACATGACTCCATATGGATAAAATTTTGTGGCAACACAAAGTGGGATGTACTCACAGCAGTGGGATCAGGTTCATGAATACTTCTCTTCTGCCTGCTGTCTTTCTTAGAATAGCCATTGATTTTGCACTCGTAGCATGCTTCTGGGGACAGAGCATTTTCCTCATCGACCTCTGTATCCAGTGACAGGTACTGCCCCTTGTTAAATCCCATTCCTGAGACACAGTGGCTATTTGCAAAAAGCAAAGTATTGTTAGATTTTATCACTGACTTTGACCATAGTTTTCCAGTGGTAGAGCAGATTCTTCAGAAACATGAAACCAAAAGAGCAAACTCTAAACTCAAAAACATAAAACCCTAATACTCTTTGCAACTCTTTTTCTTTTAGAGACAAGGTCTTGCTCTGTCCCCCAAGTTGGAGTAGAGTGGCACGATCTTGCTCACTGCAGCCTCGAACTTCTGGGCTCAAGAGCTCCTCCTGCCTCAGTCTCCAAATTAGCAGGGACGATAGGCACATACCACCACATCCAACTAATTTTTTTAAATTTTAATGTTTTGTTGAGATAGGGTCTTGCTATGTTGCCCTGGCTGGTCTCCAACTTCTGCCTTCAAGCGATCCTCCTACCTCAGACTCCCAAAATACTGGGATTACAGGGATTAGCCACCATCCCCTATAATTCTTTAACACACAATAGATGAAATTTTCCCTTATTTTGACACAGAAATTCTTCTGAGGGTGAACCCCGTGCTTCCCCAATTTTCAATCCTAATTAGACTGAAGTACTGAGCATAATTAACTCCAGAAGGTAAAAGCAAGGTATGAATTTCCAAAGAGAACACTAAGAGAGGTTCCATTGTTTCAGGGGCCTGAAGCCTGTATTTGCTGCTTACAACAAAGCTCCCTGCTTTAAAAACTGAGATTTCTGAACTTGTATTTTGGTTAGTGAGTCAATGAATTGGCTCTAAATGACCTTTGTCTAGACCAAGCCTTTTGTTTTAAGTGTATGTTTTAAGTGTCATACAATAGTGTACGACAATACACTATTGTTGGACAGACTTGGTCCATTCCTTTCAGTCCCTGCCTTGCACAATGCTCCTTTCAAAGAAGGCAACCTGGACTGACCTCTAAATGCCCATCTTCTTTGTTACTGAGCACCACGGCCTTCCTGGAAGGATGCAAATGGCCAGCACCTAGGCCACAGCCCATGGAACTTGAGACAGTGTGCCTAGTTGGAGGGAAGCCTGTCTTGTGGGCCGGGCCTGTGCTGGGTGGCACCACATCAAACTAGGCACCATCCTCTCTCTGGGCAACAGAAAATCCACACGAGCAAAGAAAGGGACAAACTCCTTCCTCAGTGATCACTGTGCTAGCACCTTCCAGAAACTGTAGAAGAACCTGTGGCAAGGCCATTTCCACTTCCACCTCACAGCCCAGGTATCCATGGCAACATGTGAGCGGGATTTTTAAACGTCTGCTTGTCTCTGGCCTTGGGTCAGATTGAATCAATTCAGGCCCTTAATAACAGGAGCAAAGAGTGATATTTACATACAAATTCAAGTTTTATGCTCATCGCAAAGGAAGTAATCCTATACCCTGAGCAGAGTCCGTGTGTGCTTTCTTGGTGTTTATCTGCATACCCTAAGAGCTCTAATCAATGCTTCTGCGGCTTGGCTTTTAGACACTGTACTCTTCCCTGCAGCGGTGGGTGGCCTGAACTCACTCAGGAACCATGTATTCCTTGGGTGGTGAGGCTGAAGGCCGCCTTACCCTTGTCCCACTCGGTAGTACCCAGGGGGGCAGCCACAGAGGTAGCCCCCCTCCGTGTTGGAGCAGCCGTAATTGCAGGGGTTCTTGGAGGATGAGCACTCATTCACGTCGTGGCAGGCACTGGAGAACTGGTCGAAGGAGAAACCTGACGGGCAGGCGCACTTGTAACTCCCCAGGGTATTGTAGCAGGAAGCAGAGCCACAGGCATTGGGATTGGAGCATTCATTCTCATCTAGTGAAACGGAGAAAGAAACTCTTACACGGGGAAGCCGGCAAGAGCAAAACGTGAACAAGTCTGGAGTCTCAAGTGCCTGTGATTTTATGGCAGAAATAACTCTAACACGGTATTTTATTTTATTCTGACAACTGATTTGCAAAGCATATTAATGAAAATAATTCCCCTAAATTGTGGCTTTAAAAAACCCTTGCTTTGTTCTTTTCTGTTTGTACTGTTTCTAAATATGTCTGCAGCCCTTGGGGACAGATATTTGCAGTTTGCCTAGTGAATAACTCTTCTATTCTCTTAACAGAAGGTTACTTCAAAAGCCTATATCTCAGGCAGATCCTTAGAGATAGAGAGAAAATGAGTTGCCAGGGCCTGTCGGTGGGGGAGAAACGGGAAATGACCGCTCTTGGACACCGTGTTTCTTTTGGAGGTGATGAGAATGTTCTGAAACTGGTAGTATCAACGACTGCGTACCTTTGTGAGAATCTACAAACCCATTTACCTGTACACTTTAAAAGGGAGAAGTTTATGATATATCGATTGTTTAAAATCCCTGTAAGTATTTGTATCCATTCCCCCAGCAATTCCCCAGACCTTCATTATATAGGAGGCGAAAGCATAAAAAAAAAAAAAAAAAAAAAAAAAAAATGCATAAACCCTAAATGAAAACAATGGAAATCAACACTATTTAATTAAATCAATTGAACTAACAACTAGTTCAGTTTAAAATGCTTGAGAACCCACTGGGTGCAGACTGCGCCTTCTGAGGCAGGTTTGCATCCAGCTATCAGCCAGCACATAGCTTTTACTCGCTTAATGACTAACACTATACTATAAATACCTGGTAGTTGGATAATTATAGGTTATGCTTTCAGTTGCTATTATCATTTTTACAAAATCAAAGTCTGATTATGCTTTCAACTTCAGAGATTATAATTTTGCCTTAACTGTCTGGTTGATACACAGCACGCGGCTTGACTTCTTTGGGCTTTTTTTATAATCCAAATTTCACCCTGGGAACAAATCACATCTGTTCCATGGAATTCTTTCAATTCTTATGACTCCATGTGGAGCAAAGAGTGTCTGTTTACCTAATATGTGACAAGCATATATTTCAGCCCACGTAGGGAAACAGGCCCATGTGCAAGTAGGCGTGCGCGGAGGACACAAGACCTAGTGGGGAAGCGAGGGATCTGCAGCAGCTTAGTGAGATCTGGAGGATGCACACAGGCTCTCAGTGAAGAGGCCTCCCAGACAGGAAATTAAACTTCGTTAAGTACAGGACAGAAGTTACTCAAAGGGTAGATGTTATTAGGTACATTTTTGTATCATGATTCTGATAGTCTCAGAATTAAAGGAGACCACTAAATGTAGGTTTCTTAATCACTCAATATAAAAGATGCTGATTATCTAATATGTGAAAATTCTTAGCCTTTATGGCAGGGGAAGAATGCAGATACAATAAATAAATTCTCAGTAGCTTGGCTACATATGATGTAACTATAACTGCTATTTTACTTCTATATACAAGAGACTTGGAATTCTGCCACAAAGGCTCGTCTGCTTTTATAATTAGATCTGACATTCCTATGCAGTGTTTCTCTCCTAACAGGGAATCTAAATTAGATTACAATTTAATAAAATGATCCTGCCATGAATATACCATTAGATATTATGTTAGGAAGAAAAATTACCAGGCAAAAATAATTAACTGAATAAATTACATTTAAACATATCACAAGAATATTTAAAAATATGTAACATTTTTGCAAGCACCATGATATCTCATATTTATATTCTATAAATGTGTATCATGATTAAAATTTATAGACTTAAATAAATATATTCCTGTCTGACATATACTTTGAACTGATTCAAGCCTCATTAAACTATGCATGAATTATTGTGAACAGGCTATAGAAGCAACTGGAAGTTACTAATACTAAAACACAAAGTCTTCATATTTGAAGACATAATTTTTCTTCATATGCAAATGTTAATATTTACATATTTCAAATTCTGAATAATTGTATTGGAATAACTCTAATGCTTATAAATAGTTGAGAATGTTCCCTACATCTGTACACTCTATCTACCAGAATGTTGTAAATTCTCTGTGACAACTGGCAGGAAACTCCCTGAAGTGTTAGTTTGAATTGAAAGCTTTTTTCAGCATTAACACTTTCAAAGAACTTTCATTCTTCTCCAACTGGTGGTAGGTTTAGTAACATAATAGGTTTACAATTTTGCTGGTTTAAACTATCTGATGCATTGACTAACAGTGTTGACCACTGACAAGGAGCCCTGAGGAAATCTGTCTGAAATGCTTCCTTCTGTATTCCCCCATCAATCACATGAATGGCTGAAGATATTCACACAAGTAGTGACAGATAAAAAATGTTTGTGGCTTTTTAATTTGTGTTTTATACTAATTCTTTTTCTTTTGCTAACTTGTTGCTTTTATTAGTTTCCTGAAGGGGTATTTCACCCTATTTCTGCCATATATTTGAGTTAAAAATCCAATGGCGTTACTGGAATTCAAGGGAAGAAAGTCAGCAATTTTATCAGAGACAAGCTGGATTCCTCAACGCTGCCCAGAAGAATCTAGAATCTGTTGAAATAAATCCCTGATGTGTCGTACACAGGCACCTGCTGCTTAGAGGTACCCATTTTAGTAGAACAAGCTTACAAATTAATACCTGCAATTAGGGATATCTGCTCATGTATTTTTAGTTTTAGACTCATCTTTGAAACCATTTATTCCTCTGCTCATGGAGTTTCTCCTGATTAGAAGGCAAACAGGCTTCTGGCTGGACTCCAGTGCGAACTGCTCTGGGGGTGACTACCTTGTCAAAGTGCCCACCCCAGGATTTCATAAAGGGGAATTGGGATACACCACACCATCTTGATTTTAAGTCAGACTATTTTAAACAGAACTTCCACATTTAGTAGAAACCTGTGCAGCTAGTTTTGTGCTACATGTTTAGAAACAAAAACTTCAGGAAACTGAAAAACTTTGAAATTAAATTGGCACTCCATGCATGTTCCTATTTCTACTGATGTTCTCCTTAAAAAAAATTCTGTTTAAGCTGTCACAATATGAAATACTAGAGAATCATTCTTTTGGATTAAGGTCTATGGAATTAACCAAGAAGTCCATGGTATTTACTAAAGTGGTGGGCTTCATATTTTGTAAACACTACAATATAATAAAATTGTTTTATATAATTATTTTATTTATTTATTTAAATTTTACTTTAAGTTCCGGGATACACGTGCAGAATGTACAGGTTGGTTACATAGCTGTAAGTGTGCCATGGTGCTGTGCTGCACCTATTGACCCATCCTCTAGGTTCCCTCCCCTTGCCCCCCACCCCCTAAAAGGCCCCGCCATGTGTTTATTCCCTTCCTTTCCCTGTGTCTATGTGTTCTCACGGTTTAACTCCCACTTATGAGTGAGAACATGTGGTGTTTGTTTTTCTGTTCCTGTGTTAGTTTGCTGAGGATGATGGCTTCCAGATTCCAGATTCATCCATGTCCCTGCAAAGGACATACTCTCATTCCGTTTTATGGCTGCATAGTATTCCATGGTGTATATGTACCACATTTTCTTTATCCAGTCTATCATGGATGGGCATTTCAGTTGGTTCCAAGACTTTGCTATTGTAAATAGTGCTGCAATAGACATACATGTGCATGTGTCTTCATAGTAGAATGATTTATATTCCTGTAGGTATATACCCAGTAATGGGATTGCTGAGTCAAATGATATTTCTGGTTCTAGATCCTTGAGGAATCACCATACTGTCTTCAACAATGGTTGAACTAATTTCCATTCCCACCAACAGTATAAAAGTTTTCCTGTTTCTCCACAGCCTCACCATCATCTATTGTTTCTTGACTTTTTAATAATTGCCATTCTGACTGGCATGAGATGGTATCTCATTGTGGTTTTGATTTGCATTTCTCTAATAATCCGTGATGTTGAGCTTTTTTCACATGTTTGTTGGCCACATAAATGTCCTTTTTTGAGAAGTGTCTGTTCATATCCTTTGCCCACTTTTTGATGGGGTTGTTGGTACTTTTCTCACAAATGTGTTTAAGTTCCTTGCAGATTCTGGATATTAGACCTGTGTCAGAAAGTTCCTTGCAGATTCTGATATTAGATATTAGACCTGTGTCAGATGGGTAGATTGTAAACATTTGCTTCCATTCTATAGGTTGCCTGTTCACTCTGATGATAGTTCTTTTGCTGTGTAGAAGCTCTTTAGTTCTTTGAAACCAATGAGAACAAACAGACAATGTACCAGAATCTCTGGGTCACAGCTAAAGTAGTGTTTAGGGGAAATTTATAGCACTAAATGCCCACATCAGAAGGCTAGAAAGATCTCAAGTCAACACCCTAACATCATAATTAAAAGAGCTAGAGAAGCAAGAGCAAGCTAATCCAAAAGCTAACAGAAGACAAGAAATAACTAAGAACAGAATTGAAAGATACAGAGACATGGAAAACCCTCCAAAAAATCAATGAATACAGGAGCTGGCTTTTTGAAAAAACTAACAAAATAGACCACTAGCCAGACTAATAAAGAACAGAGAAGAATCAAATAGACACAATAAAAAAATGATAAAGGGGATATCACCACTGATCCCACTGAAATACAGACTACCCATCAGAGAATATTATAAACATCTCTATGCAAATAAACTAGGAAATCTAGAAGAAATGGATAATTTCCCAGACACATACGCCCTCTCAAGACTAAACCAGGAAGAAGTCGAATCCCCGAATAGACCAATAACAAGTTCTAACTTTGAGGCAGTAATGAACAGCCTAACAACCAAAAAAAAGCTCAGGACCAGATAGATTCAAAGTATACAATAACACTAAAGTAACCAAAACAGCACGGTAGTGGTACCAAAGCAGACATATAGACCAATGGCACAGGAACAGAGACCTCAGAAGTAAAACTACACATGTACAACCATCTGATCTTTGACAAACCTGACAAAAACAAACAATGGGGAAAGGATCTCCTATTCAGTAAATGGTGCTGGGAAAGCTGGCTAGCCATATGCAGAAAACTAAAACTGGACCCCTTCCTTACACCTTATACAAAAATTAACTCAATATGGATTAAAGGCTTAAAGTAAAACCCCAAACCATAAAAAGTCTAGAAGAGGCCGGGCATGAGGCTGGGCTCATGCTTGTAATCCCAGCACTTTGGGAGGCTCAGGCGGGTGGATCACCTGAGGTCAGGAGTTCAAGACCAGCCTGGCCAACGTGGTGAAACCCCATCTCTACTAAAAATACAAAAAATTAGCCAGGAATTGTGGCAGACTCCTGTAATCCCAGCTACTCAGGAGGCTGAGGCAGGAAAATCACTTGAACGCTGGGAGGCGGAGGCTGTAGTGAGCTGAGATCATGCCACTGCATTCCAGCCTGGGCAACAGGGCGAGATTCTGTCTTAAAAAAAAAAAAAAAATTCCCAGAAGAAAACCTTGGCAATACCATTCAGGACATAGGCATGGGCAAAGACTTCATGATGAAAACATCAAAAGCAATTGCAACAAAGCCAGAATTGACAACTGGGATCTAATTAAACTAAAGAGCTTCTGCACAGCAAAATAAACTATCATCAGAGTGAATAGGCAACCTACAGAATGTTTTACATTATTTTAATAGCTATGTAAAAAATACTGTTCCTGATATTCTAAAGACTTTGCCTTTGTTTATGAATCAATACATCTAGGGATAAGGAGTTCTGCAACATTCTTTTTTCTATGAAGAGGAAAAAGAGTGAATTAAATTTATACAGTTATTTTGATTGACTGCCTAATTGGTAATTTTAATAATTTTTTGAAACTGTCTTGTCTTTAACTTTTGATCACTTATTGGTTTTTGCATTTCCTCCTATGAGTGTATATTCGTGGTGTGGTAAAGCGTCTGTCTTTGACCTGGCATGGTTTTCTCTCCATTGAAATTTATCTTGAATTTTTTGTTCTTAATTCACTAAGCTGTCATTAGAAATTTCTTTTGAGAAGACCACAAATGATACAATAAGACTAATTTATCTAGTGGATCACAATAATTCAATATGTGAATAACCTGGGAAGTAATTTTAATTACTACACAGAAACAGGAAGCACCCTGGTATTTCTCTGCAGGACCCCAGTGCCCCTTTCTGCTCGGGTATGCCAGCATCTAGCGTCAAAATGTGTTGGTTGGAGGGTCTGTGAAGGGCATTCAAATGGAGCAAAGAAATTAGGCATATGCTAAGTAAGTCAGCTGGCTATTCAAGTAGAGAATAATGTTCTCTTTGATCAATCGCTCCTTAAAAGGAGAATTTCAGTGACTATTATCAATGCAAGGAACAGAGCTGAGAGCCCATGTATTTTATTTTACAAACACTTCTGTCTAGAGTTGCCAACAGCATTTGCTATAAGTAGGTACTTTTTTGACCTTAAAACACTTCCCATCCTTTATTACATCTATGTGACAGGAGAGTACACACGGACTGTCCTCATTAAGTTGACGTGAATTCCTTTAGATTCGTATGAGGGGAATGGATGGGAAATCTAAAGATATCAAATTACAGACAAAAAAGTGGCTGACCTTGGCAAACAAAGATGGTGATTCTTAACATCATCTTCAGAAACTTAAAATTAGCAGAAATTTAAAATAAAGAAACCTCTAGTTAACGTTTATGTACTTAAAAACAAACTTTTTATTGTAGATATTTTCAAACATACACACTAGCAGAATGAGTCCCCATGCATCAGTCTTAAGGCCTGGTTTTAAAGTCTAAAATTCAAAGGCTATACTGAAACCTCAACCCTCACAATTTGTTCATCTTATTCAGAGATACTTTCAGGAAGAAAAGTGCACTCACCGACACACTGATTCCACTGGTAGTGCTGGATGTAGCCTTGGGGGCAGCCACACCTGTAGCCACCCAGGATGTTCTGGCAGCCGTGTTGGCACCTGTGGTTCCCATCACATTCATCAACATCTGCAAAAACAAGCCCGGCAAAACGTTCATGTCACTTTCTTCTACTATTTTTAAATGCACTCCCAGCGAAACCTGGGGTAACTGTTATCATGGGAACAAACACACAAGACATGACACACAGAGAGTCTGTCATTTTTCCAGGTCACATGATTATCAGTCAGTGGTGGTAGGAGGAACAGTTCTGAGATAAGAGACCACCTCATTCTTCTGCTCTCCACCAGACCATGGCACGTCAGTGCTCTAAGTAACATCTCAATTTCAGCAAGTCAACCACAGCAACTACAAATGGTGTGCTTTTTGAACTAATTAACTGCATATGGTATGATTTATTTGGTAAATCACATATATATAAATGTATTTGCATTGCATATTCCAGTAAGTTTGAAAGTGACTAAGATATAATCCTCATTTTGGGGAGGATAGAAGCATTACAGAGATACCTAAAAAGTATAATTATATTGCAAGTAAAAATTTTTATTACCATTCAAGATTAATTAGATGCAAATCCCTCTTAAGTATTTAAATATGTTATTTTTAGACAAGATGTGGTGTATTATACATGTGGAATAATTTGTTTATTTATGCATGCTTTTTTGGAATGACAACTGAATCTTTGAAATCTATCCATAAAGAGTAAAATAAAATTGGCATGTCTGAGGTGTGTAACAAATTTACATGGATAATTAATAAATGGTATCTTATGGGGATGGTCACAGGCTGAACTCGCATGTGGCAAACAGCTGTAGGTTCAGAATACTTTCAATGTGTCAATGATTTGAAAGATAAAATATTAAAACTGACATTTTAAACACTGAATTTTTCTTTGCTGAAAATGAGATACATACAAAAGTCCCACAAGACTTATAGAGAGCAAATTAAATACTTTAAATATATTTCTAGAGATCCAAATCATATATTTCTAAGAATAGTTAATGTTAAAAGGGTGATTAAAATCAAGAAAACTATAAATTGCAATACGATCTAAGAATGTAAGGGAAATAAATACAGTCTCATGATCCTGGCATGGGTGTTTTATAAGACACTAATCCTAATACATTTTTCTTGTCATACACTAGCACTTGCAATATAGTGAAGTACTATATGAAATTTTCTTAACTGCAAGCATGTTCTTATTTTGTTCCCACTTAAATGTTCCCTTGGATTTTACAGGAAGAGGAGACCAAGGTCCACTGTAGGAAAGTGAAGGAGTGAAGCAGGAGCTTGAGCCATAAAAAATAGAAACAGCCATCATTTCACCCTAGCATGTTCAGTACATTTGTTCAATTCTCTATGATGACAGATTCTTTTGATATTTAATTCTTATACATTTAAGAATCATGGAACAAAGGTCAACTATTATTATTTTTCTGGTATGCTTGTACACTACTGCAAACCATATTAGGCACAGAATTCTTTTTCAACTCAATTCTTTATCAGATCCATGATTAGTCAACAGTCACTTTAAAAGTCAATTCGTAATCACAGAATTTTTGTTTCACTGCATCTAAGTTTCCCTCTGTCCCCAAAGTGATACATAGAAATTTATGACCAGGAATCAGTTGCTGGGTCCTATTTTGTTCAATACTTTTTTTTTTCTTTTTTTTGAGATTATCCCAATTTCTCATTGAGTGTCTTGGAAGTTAAAAATATATATGGTTTACTGTTAATAGACTAAGACTTTTTGAGCAAATCAACTAACCTTCACAGTTCAGTCCGGTGGCATCAAGGGAGAACCCTCTTTGGCATTCGCAGCTGAAACTGCCTGGAGTGTTTTGACAGATTCCCTTCGCTCCACAAAGCGAAGGCTGAGACCCACATTCGTTGTTGTCTGGCAAAGCATCAAGAAGCAGAGCGTCAAACTTTCCAATTATGACGTCTTAAATTTCATGTGAAGTAAAAAGCAATGTATGAAAACCTAAGTTTCATGATGTAAAAATGGCATTTTAGGAAAATTTATATCATATTAAACACAAAAGTGGTAAGAAACAGTGTATTTCAAGAGGTTTGAGATGAGAGCATATTTTGAGGTAATTGAGGGCACACTGACGGAAAGTTCCTTAACATGTGTCTTCTAAAATAAAAGCTCAGTGTGTTTGTTAACATGTTCTAAATTACAGGGAGCCTTCAATCATACTTTGTCTGAACACCATGGTTATATTGAGAATGTGATATAAAGGCGCTGCTTGAAATATGGCTACTGTGCCTTGTGCTTGGACTACAAAGGCCTTTTTTTCCCCCTTTGGATATTGTTCTTGAAAATATCTATATTATGAGCAACTTCTTTAGACCACTCATTATGGGGTATTGGTTATGAATATAAGCACCAGGACATTCTTCTGTTTATAATTTTAAATACAATTTTTATGTATTTACTGGAAGTTTGTAAAATTTCCCATTTGTAATTTTGTCTTACCGATACAAGCAGTGTGATGCTGTGTGAAACCAGGTGGACATTTACAGGTAAACCCCCCCAGGGTGTTGACACAGAGGAACTGGCAGTTATGCTGTTTGGTTTGACATTCATCAAGGTCTGAAATTAGAGAGAAGCCAATGAAAACCACAGTAGATTATCTGGCTATGTTTCCTTTCTTGTGAAGTCACAGGAGATGCACATGCTCCATTAGAAGCATTTTGTCTACATTTTTGCTGGAAGCTTCGTAGATTTCCACAGGTGTATGGAAAACAGTTTCTTTTTACATATTTAAGCAGAATAAATATTATGGGCTAGGATGATAGGGCAAATAAGGCAATATATAACATAAGACTGGGGCCTATCATGGGGAGGGGGGAGGGGGGAGGGATTGCATTGGGGAGTTATACATGATTTAAATGATGAATTGATGGGTGCTGACGAGTTGATGGGTGCAGCACACCAACATGGCACAAATATACATATGTAACAAACCTGCACGTTATGCACATGTACCCTAGAACTTAAAGTATAATTAAAAAAAATAAAAAATAAAAAAAAATAAATGTACCACATAAGATGTAGGCAAGACTAATTCATTATTTTACAGCTTAAAAAACGCTTTAGTCATGCTCATTTATAAACAATGTACAACACGGACCCATATCAGTTCACTAAACAGATCCAAGCAGTGCTTGTTATTATTTTATTTTTTTGATATGCGTTGGAAATAAAACCTCATTTTATTGAGAATAATCTGTATTTTAAAAATTTCTGCAGTCCATTAATTTCATTCTGATGAGGCTTACTATAAAATCAAATATATGAGTATAGTATTGAAGCTATTTTAATGATCTAATTTAGCTCGATAAATAATTACTTTTGATACTACCTAAGCAAAAAATTTAAATTTACCTATTTATTTTCACTTTTTCACAGTAAACCCATAATAAAGATAGCTTAGAAAAATAAAAGCTTAGATAAGCAACAACAAAAATCTTGTTTCAGTGATTTGTTTCTATCTCTTCCCACACCAAAATTTTTGTTACATTTTATTTTTTAAAATTTGTGTAGTTTTCTATAAGAAGCAAACTGTTTTAACTTGGGTTTTAATCCTCTCTGCCTCCTGCAATGAGCCTATTGGTAGAGTTTTTCTTTGAGCAATAACATGGCCACTAGGAAGGTACCTTTTAATGAAGGTGATGCACATAACATAATCCCTGATAATCTAATACTTACACTTGAAAGAAAAGATACAGACAAGGGTCACGATTGTCAGAGACTCTTCACTCACCTTTGCACGTCTTTCCATCCTCTTGCAGGACATACCCCCTCGGACATGAACACTGATAATTCCCCTCAGTGTTCTTGCAGATGAAGTTGCATGGTTTCGGGGACTGGGAGCATTCATCAAGGTCTAAGTAAAAGTGATGCGAAGATTAAATTACTGGTTAAAAAAACAACTGGACTCTTTCTGCCTTCCATATTCTCACTTCATTCTTTTTGTTTTTCCTCTTCAACTTAAAGTGGAATATAGCCAGAAAGAAATGATGCACAGAATGATTTTCTCTAAAGTAACATACAGGTTTACTTTGTAAATCAATCTACAGATCTTGGGTAAATATTATGATGTCTAGACAACTGTCTGGGTTCAAAATTACTAAATTCTTTAGATTAATACACTTTGGTTTACAACCCTGAGAATCATAAACTTAGTAAGAGTTTCTCTATGTTTGACACATGGATGTGGCACAAGTTCTCTTAAACTCTCTTTACGGAGGCTCCCTTAAGCATCTTGTGGGATCACATATGGTGCTGGAAACTTTCCACTTTCCCCTTCAGATTCAGTCCTCACCCTGGTCCACCCTGCTCTCAGGCCCAGGAGTCGGAGCTCTACGGACTCCATCCAGAGGCTCTTCCTTGCTCTCTTCTTCTATCTGGCCCTTATTTCCTCAATTCCCTCCCTGCAAGATAGGCTCAGACTGGCTGAGTCCCTGGATCAGCTGTCACAGGTCCTCTCAAGGCACTCTTCTGAGCACAACTTTCTTTTTTCAGGTTCCAATAACCTCTGCCTCTTTTTTTTTGGCCCAGGGGTAGTACAGCTCCAGCACACAGCACTATGCCTCCTGGCTTTTGTATACACTGCTCACACGTGTATAGACAGTCCTTTTGTTAGACCCTCCTTGAATTGTCCTCCTTGAAATGTGCCATCTCTTTCCTACTCAGACTCTGAGTGATAGCAGACAATCTCCATTTCCTCCACATAACATATGATGTTGATGCCCACAGAATATTGAATGCTCATGATTAATGGCCTATTCTCTATTACTCATGCTCTTCTGTTTCAAAGAAGTCAGCTGGGTTTTCTTAACCTTTTAATGCCAGGTGTATTTGTTATTGACATAGGTAATTTGATAGAATATCAAGTAAGCTAATAAAATATAAAGGAGAACATTTTTTTCTTTAATAAAAATGAAGTTGAATACTTTGATGTTGCGGGAAGTCAGGGACCCCAAACAGAGGGACCGGCTGAAGCCATGGCAGAACATACATTGTGAAGATCTCATGGACATTTATTAGTTCCCCAAATTAATACTTTTATAATTTCTTATGCCTGTCTTTACTGCAGTCTCATGGACACTTATCACTTCTGCAATCAATACTCTTGTGATTTCCTATGCCTGTCTCTTCATCCTGTCATCTTCATAAGCTGAGGATGTATGTCGCCTCAAGACCCTGTGATGATTGCATTAACTGCACAAATTGTTTAAACAATATGAAATCTGGGCACCTTGAAAAAAGAACAGGATAACAGTGATGTTCAGGGAACAAGGGAGCTAACCATTAGGTATGGCTGCCTGAGAGCTGGGCGGAACAGAGCCATATTTCTCTTCTTTCAAAAGCAAATAGGAGAAATATTGCTGAATTCTTTTTCTTGGCAAGGAACATCCCTGAGAAAGAGAATGTGTTCCTGGGGGTAGGTCTCTAAAATGGCCACTCTGGGGACATCTGTCTTTTACGACTGCAGATAAGGGATGAAATAAGCCCCAGTCTCCTGTAGTGCTCCCAGGCCTATTAGGACAAGGAAATTCCCGTCTAATAAATTTTGGTCAGACCGGTTGTCTGCTCTCAAACCCTGTCTCCTGGTAAGATGTTATCAATGACAATGTGTGCCTGAAACTTCATTAGCAGTTTTAATTTTGCCCTAGTCCTGTGATCTCGCTCTGCCTCCATTTGCCTTGCAATTATTTTATTACCTTGTGAAGCATGTGATCTCTCTATGACCCACACCCTATTTGTACACTCCCTCCCCTTTTGAAAATCTTTAATAAAAACATGCTGGTTTTGCGGCTTGGGGGACATCATGGAACCTATCAACATGTGCTGTCTCCCCCAGACAGCCAGCTTTAAAAATTCCTCTCTTTGTACTCTTTCCCTTTATTTCTCAGACCAGCCGACACTTAGGGAAACAGAAAAGAACCCAAGTTGAATTATCCGGGGTGGGTTCCCCCGATACTTTGGAAAGACTCAACGAAAGTCTTAAGTCCCTTCTGCCCCATGACGGTCATAAATTGGTGTGAGTGAGACAATAACAAATTGAATAAGAAAAATAAACTGTAAAATGGTAGAAGGATTCTGTACTGAGAATGCTCCGCAGCTGGAAATTTTATTTAGGTAATGCTTACTTGGCATACTTTATGCAAAAAAATAGCAAAGAGAAACATGGAAAACATTCTCTTAACATACACATATTCATAAGAAAAAGCCCTTTTCCTTCATTCAAAGAGTGACAAACAAATGTGCACTTTCAATTTTAAATTAAAATATAAAATGTTGAAAGTACGTATTTGTAATTTTTGTTTCCCTGATTGAACAGACTTTTTTTTGGATGACGTAAACAATTCTACATCCTACATCATTGGACAAAGGCCAAGTGCTGTGTGATTAAGAAGCACATTATCGAGAGGATGGCATCATTTTAATAAAATGTATATTCCAAAGCTCCACAATAAAGACACTTACTGATAATGAGTGACTTGTAGGAAACAGTAGTTGATTAGCCCCCAAATCCCCAGACATAGAGGTGCCCATCCATACCTATACAAGACGTTCCACTGATGTCTGTGGTGTAGCCAACCTTGCAGAAGCATCGGAATGAGCCCATGGTGTTGATGCACTGACCATTGGTGCAGAGGTTTGGCATTACCTTACATTCATCAATATCTGTGGACCAAAACAACAAAAACAATCAGGAGTTAACATATATGCAAGGGTAAAACTGGTTAGAATTGAAGAGAAATTAAGAAATGGAGATAAGATAACTGCAAACATTCGCAATAGCACCAGAGCACCTGTTCATCATTCAGGTGAACAGCAACATGGATGTGACAGAAAAATAATCTCAAGTGATGGGAAGAGATAAAGGAAGGCTCTGATGAAAGCCCTGTTTAAGACTACCCGTTTTGTAATCTAAGCATGAATTATTCTGGGGGGAATCTAGAAAGCTACCCCTTCAAAGTCCAACTAGTTTGGAATCTGTGATAATTTCCCTTGGATTGGCCTCAATTCACATTTGGAATAGACTCTGAAGAAAAGCTTTGTGAAGAAAGGCTTTGGTTAGCAAAGTTGTCATGCACAAGGTTAGGAGTTCATACAGTAAATGGAGGAAAGTCGTATTTTTTTAGGACATTAATATATCGGTTGTACAAGAAATGGAAAGGACTAATCAGTTATGAGACTTGCTAGTCTGTGAAGACATTGCAGATAGAATAAGTCCCTGTGTGCATTCAAATAAGCAATATTTATTTAAATAAGGCAAGTATAGTTTGGGGGCTACAAGCATGGCCTTTGGGTCAGACAGATGTGTTCCATTCCTGGGTCCATACCTTAAAAAGTGTGTGATCTTGGGAAAATTACTTAATGTTACCTTAGCTTTGTGCTTCATTTTCCTCATCTGTTAAAATGGGAGTAATACATTCTACCCCTTAGGTCTGATAGGAAGATTAACTCTTAAAATCTTTAAAGCATTAGCAAAGATTATTCTTTCTATATACATATATATGCAAACACATATCAAATATAAATATCAAAGTATAAACATTTTAGCTATTCTTTTTAGTGCATCAATTTTTCACTTTTACTTCATATTTATCTGAATTCATAAAATTTAATGTGTTGATTATATGAATAAATTTCCTCAACTCCTTACCTCTTCCATCAGTTGTATATCCTGGGCCATGAGGACATATCTTTTTGTACTGGGCAGTTCCAGGAATTGGGCAAAGCTCACACTGGTGGCCCCAGCCTCGCCCACCATCACAGCAGCATTCTGACTTAGTGACGAGATTGCGACTGCTGGATGCCATCTGACATATTGTCTGCAATACCTCTGCAAAGCAGAGTCCCTGTCGATTGTCTGAAATGGCAAAGTAGGAAGAGTTAAGGATGCGGAACTGACATTTCATTATCCTGGCTTTCAAATTAAGCAGGGCAGTCAAGAATTTCCTCCTTAGGAATAATTAAGACAGCTTAATGATTACAAAGTTTTGCTGGTAGTTAAGTTCATAACATATTCTTTCACTACAGACTACAGTTTATTAAATTTGACAAAAAGTGATACTATAATTTAGAAATAGATAAATTTTTTCCTCTAATCCATTGCCAACTAAATGATAGTGAACTACCATTTCTGTAGAATAGAAGGGAAAGGAAAATAAAATTAAATTATTTTCCTTTAAATAAGCAAATGAGTGCCAGGATTAGTTTCTGGAAAGCAAATTCTAGACTATATTTTATGAGCGTAGTACTTATTCAATCTGATATCTCATATTTTCTACATCTGAGAGACTGTTCAAACATTTGGACTGAGTAGATTTTTTAAAAATATAAATTTTTTTCAGATATAAAAGTCAATTAAATCTTTAATATAGTTTTATAAACAATCCTAGCAAAACTGTCAATAACATGAACGGAAAATTACACTTTATATGTAGGTTACTTTTCCTATTTCCTAAAAGACTGAAGTTTGTCAAGGTATAGATTGGAGATAATAAACAAAAAAATGTTTTCTTGATCAAAAATTTCTTAGAATTTGAAGCATATGACATCGTTCAGAAAAAAATCTGATATAGTTGAAATACTCCTAAATCAAGTGATGAGTCAGTTTACTGCTCTTATTTCTTTGTTTACCTTGAATTTTACTACAGCATACTTTTTACAGCTGCCATAATTAACTACAATGATTTATAATGCATGCATTTTAGCATTAAAATACAATATAATGTCTGAGACTTGTATTTCCCATAAAGAAGTTTTGTAAAACATTTTTTTCTGTACCACAATATAAAAATTAACCTTCCCTGCATTTTTGAAATACGGCATTTATTTTGCATTAATTGTGGCAGAACTTACCTCATATTGCAAATATTTTCTTTGGGAATTAAGTCATCCTCTGATGTAAGTTTTACTGAAGCCAAATTTTCCAAAGAGCTTAATTAATCTTAATCTTAGAAAGACTATTTAAGATTGTTATTTACATTACACATAGATGTGCATATAACACACACACGTACAAATATATCATTTTAATAGCTGTGCACCTTTAGGAAGAACAATGTGGATTATTGAGATTGGGGGATTTGTTTAGCAGACAAGAATATATAAGTGGAGCTCTTCTGTGATGACATCACGAACAGATGTTTTATCTACCAAGTATAATATATTTGGATGTCAACTTACCAAGGCACTCAGTGCCTGAAGAACTTGACTGGAATCCTTCATTACACTCGCACCTATAGCTTCCAATAATGTTAACACAACGTCCGTTTTCACAGATTCCTGGCTTGGTCCTGCATTCATTTTCATCTTTAGGAAAACAAACAATATGAATAATGAGAAAACTGTAAAATTATAATTTACAAGCTATCTTCTAATGGGTTATATCTTATTTAACACTTCTTTGCCAAAATACTAATATGATGAGATTAAAAATGGTAATGTGTGAATATTAATTTATTTTTAGCTTTACTTCATCCTTCTAGGTGGGTTCTTTCTTAAGATAACGTTTTCTTCTTCTTTCTTTTCTTTATCCTCTGCAGAGGAGGGATGGTGTTAATATATAGAATTGGAAATTGGCCTCCAAAAGGGATAGAATTGCCCTGAGACATGAGGCAAGGATGGGAACTCTGGGGAAAAGAATTCAGTTTCTGTGATATTGGAGAAAGGGTGGGGAGAGGGGTAGTGGATGTTGGGTAGGGATGATGAGTAGAGTAAAAGCCACACAGGCCAGGAATAAAGGACAAGCTCCTAAATTGGTTTTGAGTAAAATCACAGGAACAACTGTGGTCTGTGAGGGTAGTTAATGGGACAGGAAATTTAAGTAATACTGCTCTTTTGGTTGGTGATAAATAAACCTACTTCAACAAAATTGTTTTTATTAAAATTCTCTATATCCTTACTTTTTGTGCTTTTTTGATATTTTGTAAATTTTATTTGAGGTTTTTTCAAAGCTATGTTGTTAGGAGCATAAGAGAGCACATGACAATTACGTCTTTTTGATAATTTGCTCCTTTCATGTTTATACTTAAACACTTTTTAAATTTACTGCCACTTATATTTGCATGCACTTTGCCTTTATTAGCATTTGCCTTGAATATTTTTATTTTCAACCTATCTCAGATTTCAATTTTGGTACTACAATTCTATTAAAGAGAACCTAGCTGAATTTTAAAAAACACATTTATCTTTTAACCAGCAATTTAAACCACTTACGTCTGTCATGATTACTGATGTGTTTAGAGTTTCACCTGCCATTTTATATTGTTTTATATTTATTGTGTGATTGTCCTCTTCCTATGCCCTCCTTTTCCCTCTGAACTCATATTTGGAAGTTACAGTCTTCTTTCTATTCTTACAGTGGAAACCACTGAACAACTTCAATACACATTCTTAATGAATAATTTTCTATCAATGCCAAGAAGTATCTGTTTTGAAAGCTCTGGGCCACAGTAAGCACCTTTGCATAAATTTCCTTATCCCTGCTCTCTCCCTGAACCACCTGCCATGTTGATGTTATCTAGAAGTTTTGGTTTGTTAGACTTTTAGTGTGCCATCAGCGTCTGTTTAAATTAATGAGGCTTACTGGTTTCTTGGCTGACCATTGTTCCACTTACATTATTTCTTCCTCTTGAATTAATTAAAAAAATTAGCATATGTAGTTCAGTAATTATTTAAGAGAGGTATACATATTCTAAAACAGATTTCCAACCATGTCTTCTTTTGATTTGAGTATAGAATTTTAGTTCAAAATTATCTTCCCTTAGAATGCTTTCAAAATATTGCTCCTTTATTTATTTATTTTTTTTAACCCAGTGTTACTGTTCAGTTTTAGGAAACCTGGTTTTTCTCTCTGGAAGTTTTAAGGATTTTCATTTTCTTCTTAAGTGTTTTCAAATTCACCATGATGTGCCTCCTGCGATTTATTTTCCTCTTTTAGAAAAAAACCACTTACTTCGGAAATTTAAAGGTACATAGGAAAGTAATGAGTTATGAATTAAAACGTTTTTTAGTTTATTATTTCTAGAATCTGAGGGTGCAAGGTCTGTTGCCTTGATCTAATCCTATCCTTAACGTAATTCACCCTGATTTTGAATTATATTTGATTTGTCTGAATTTTTTTTTTTTTCAAAAAGGGCTCTTGAACTAAAAGCATTCTTGGAAGAACTCAGGATATACTGCCTGAGTTCTTCCAAGTTTGATTATGTATAATAAAGCTTCTGCTGTAGTACATAATTTGTGCTTCAAATTCTTAGATTAATTTTGCTTTTTTGACATTGGCATTAAGAATTACTGAGAAGAGGTTGAAAAAAAAGGCCTGATTTTTTTTTTTTTTCCTGTTGAAATTTGTAACTTCAACAGGGTATATCTTGGAGTGATGTTGCTCTACCTAAATAATGTTGATTTCCGGCATTATACTTTCTACCCTCTGACAATTTGTGGGCTGCATCAGGATTGCCAATTACTGACCTTTCCATTGTCCATCACTCTTGTCCAATGCGCCCCTACTTCTACCTACTCTATGTCTAATCCAGTGCAGCATGACAGGCTAGAGGAAAACAGGCCTCATTTTAATGAGACTCAAGACTCAAGACTCAAATCTCAAATGGGTACGTGATCCTCCCTCAACAATCCTGCTATGCTTCTTAGTATCTTCACACTCCCATTTTCTAAAATGACACTAGACACACTCAAGACACATCAGACATCTCTCCCCTGTGAACAACCTGGCTGTACCCTCACTTTCAACCCTTTGTCCTCTTCCAACAGCTAAACTATCTTTGTTTTTTCTCCGAGGCCAGCTCTTATACTGGTACTCTAGATTGCCTTCCCAGATTTCACAATACTCCCTTTTCAAGGAATCATTCCCTCAGCATAAATTCTCTAGTAACTTTTGTCTTGAAACAATACAAAAAACTCTCTTATTCACCTATTACCCCTCTAGCTACTGCCATATGTATTGATTCCTTTTCAGAACAAAATTTCTGGAAGAATGATCTATGACAATAAATTCTGCTTCCTTATCACTGATTGTTTCCTTAATGTCGTGTGCTCCACTGAAACTTCCTGAAGAAGTCACCAAATCTAATTACAACTCTATGTTACTCTACGTCTTAGTAGCATCATACAAAAATGGCCACTTTAGTTCTCAGGACACCACATGGACATGGAGAATTTCCTATCTTGCTGGCTACTCTTTCTTAGTCTCCTACTATTTTTAGTCACTTTAAATACTGGAACAACCAGAGTCCAGTCTCCTGGGAAGGAGCCCTGCTCCTTCTACTCTCCAGGATCTCTCTCTTGGTGTTCTCAGTCAATCCCATAATTTTTCAAACACTATTTGTTAGCAATTTACATCTATGGCTCATGAATATGTCTGCTGACTTGATATTCCCACTTGGAAAGCTAGTACGTATCTGACACTGAACACAACCAAAATAGAACTTTCATTCTTCTGTGTCCCCAACCAAATCTGTTTCTTACAATCTTTTCCATATCAGCTACTAGTAGCATCAAGTAAATTATTATAGTAAGCTAATTTACTTTAGTTGCCCAAGCAAAAATCCTGGGACTTATCTTTTATACATATTCAATCAATCCATCAGCAATCCAATCTGTTGATTATTTCCAACACATTTTCTGAATCTGTCCACTCCTTTTCCACACTACGGTAGCCCTAATCTGAGCCTCCTTTTTCTCTCACCTGGATGTTTAAGACGGTCACCTAAATGAAACTCTTGTTTCTGCTACCACCTCCTTAAAATCCATTACCTATAAGGCAGCCAGATATCTTTAAAAATGTAAAATAGAAAATAACAACAACTAATACTTAATTGAAATCTTACTCTATGCCAAGCACTGTACTAAGGGTTTCACGTGAATAATCCTATGAAATTGTGCTCAAAATTCCTATTTGTTTTTACATGAGGAATCTGAGGCACATATTTAAGCCAACTTGCCCAGGGTCACACAGCTAGCAGATACGAACCTAGATTGCTAACATTTATAGTCCATCCCCAGGGCTCATACTCCAAGTCACTCTGCCATAACACTTTGAGCATAAAACCAAATTCCTTTCCAAGGCATTTGCCTACCTTCAGACCCACTTCATGCCACTCTCCTGCACAAACTTCAGCTACACTGGTCTTGTGTAATTATTCATCTTTGAACAATTTTCTCCAGTTCAGCTACTCACTGAAAAATAGTGTAGCAGGTCACAGGTGCTACACTGGGCCTAATGTGTAGTTTCAATTCATATTTGTTGTATGAACATCCTCTCACCAAATCTGTCATGCTCTCTATCCCTGGGGCACTATGCTCGGGCTTCCAGGTAATTTAGGGAGTCATGTGTCTCTGATAAAGTTCTAAAAGCCTTAGAATCTCTGATAGTTGCTGCTTCTCCTCTTCCTGCCTCACCTCTGGCAGCTGCCATGTCTAGGAGACTAGTTTGTTGATAATTAAATAGCATCTCAGTATTTTCTCGTTTGTGTCTACCTATCTTCACACTGCAGTGTAGAAATGAGTCTCTACAAAAACACTCCATACTTTTCTCATTTGCTTATGTCTATGATCTTCTAATCAAAGATGGTTGGATAAACTTTCAAAAATTGGGACAGTCTGCCAAAGTCTAAAGAAGAAAATTTAATGATCTTGGTAAAACAATGTTCTACTTATCAGATTTCTTGATTCATTTATTTGTTTAAGAAATAATTACTGAGGCATAATATATTGCATAGTCAAGTTTCCGTCTCTGATTAGGTTTACGGTTTTCATTAAAGAGGTTTTAGATTTCCTGCATAACTTTAATTCCCTTAACTGTAATGCTTTTAGTTTCTGTTGCAATCGACTTTTTTGGCTAATTCTGTTTGATTCCAATTTCATGCATTGGCATTTTTATTGATTGTTTTTGTGGCTTTATTTTTCATCCTGACTTTTGTAAATACTTTTTGTTTGTAATAATATTTTTGCTGTTTTTAAACTGGAATTGCCAGTTGTGAAAACATATTGTTTGCATGAAAGTGTTCTAGAAAGAGTATTGTGATGATCAAAAAAATTTTTCAGACAGACATTTCAGCTGTCAGCATGGTATAATGAAAAGCTTGAGGATCAGAAAAGTTTCAGAACCTGTATCTTTTGTAGTGCTGTTTAACAATGAAAAGAATACAAGTGTAGAATTCTGCCCCGGGTCTTTTCTTTGAAAAAGTAAGTTCAGAGGATGATAGAATATTAGAACTAGAGCAGATACACCCTTCCCCAAAACACGCCACCACCCCTCCTATAAATCACGCAGACTAGGTTTCTCACTGTATGCAGATGAAGTAACTGAAGAACAGGGAACTGAATCACTTTCAAGTCATCTAGATCATTTATGACAGATCCACAACTAGAAACCTGTGTTCTTAATCTGATCACAGTGCTTACTCCCTCCACCCCGAAAACACATCTTCAAATGTAATAAAGATAGTATAATATAAAATTCAGCTAGTTATAAAAATAAGAAATTTATATGCCCAAAAATTAAAACACATTTCTAAGTATTTTAGCCAATCTCTGATTAAACAGCACATACATGCATTATTTTCATTCAAACAAATTAAAAGAGAAATAAATGAAAATAAATTTCATGTACAGTAAGAAGACAGGATGATTAACAATGCTGATTTCCTTTCTTCCATACATAGTTATTAGCATTTTGCCCTGTGTTAGACTTGGAGGAACACACGTTATGACTTAGGAGTTTAGGTTAATCTTCTGAGATAATAGATCTTGGAAGAATAGTGTTTTTGAAAGAACCACTGCATAACTACATCTATGTAGGTCTATTTTTAACTTTATTAAGTACTGTATTTGAATGAAATATCTAACGAAGAAAAGAAAGAAACTAAAAAATCCAATTATAATTTGTTGCATATATTATTTTTTATATGACACATGTAATTCAGAATAGTTCAGAAACTCACTCTTTTGAGAAAAAATTAAAATTGACAGATTTTAAATCTAAAATCACCTCGGACTAGTTACTTCTAATCTCAATGTCTTCCCTAGCAGTAATTCCTTCTACGAATTAATAAAAGAACCACCCTAGTTTATCTTTTTAAATGTTTTTCTACATATTTACTTGGTTACATATGTACCTACAGAACACATATAGTTTTATTTACAATTTTCTTTAAAATATGAAAAATCAAAAGGGCAGGTATTCTTGAGCAGGGCATAAATGCCACAATCCGGAACCTGTTATATTAGCAGAGACCCTGAGATGGAAGAAAGCTAGCTGTACCACTGCCTTCACACATGTGGAAAAATAGTTCGCTTGCAGTTAAGATGAGGTGGGAGTAGTGCCATTAAGTAGGCTGGGAGTGGAGGCATTACATAAGCAGACACCTTCCCTTACTGCTTACCTACACAGCCTTCTCCATCAGGCCTTCGGGTCATTCCAGGAGGGCAGATGCACATGAAGGTGCCGATGAGATTCTTACACATCATGCCCCTAGATTCACAGTCATGTAACCCTTCAGCACATTCGTCCAGATCTAGAACAAAAAACAAAAATAGGAAATTATCTGGAGCAAGCTGTAGTTTAGTACTTTTAAGTCATAGGTGTGGTCTTCTGACACTTAACATGTAATCTTATGGTGGGACAGAGAAAGGAGAAGCCCAGCCATTGTCAGCTACTGGCTATATTCCAGATGAGTAAGATTCAGTACTGCTCATAGTGATAAGAAGTTCAGGGAAGGGCAATCTTTGCTTTAATAAGAATCCAAGAGTGTGACAATAGTGGGCTTCTCAACCCATCTTATCTCTGACTTGATTTTACAAAAATACCATCATGTGTCTTGTTCTCTAGGTATGGAAATCCACTAGCAAAATGCTGTCATATGTATATTTCTGTAAAGCTCTAGAAGAAATTAGTTGAGAACTGTAAAATTATTAAAATGTATCTCCAGCATGACAAATAAGGTTCGAACTACTCCCATGTCTGTGGCCTTACCTTTGCACATCTTTTGATCTTCCCTGAGGGCATAGCCAATCGGGCACGTGCATTCATAGGACCCAAACGTGTTCATGCAGCGGAAAGCACACAGCAGTGGGTTCTGGGCACATTCGTTGATGTCTGACCAAAGAAATGGATAGGCATGTGCTCAGCTTACAGTTCTAATTATTTATATAACTAAATGTTGATGTCATTTACTTGGTGGTCATACAGAAAGCAATCGAATAGTAGAACTTATTACACATCTGGTATGCAGAATTCAGTACCTAACAAACTCATCTTTCAAAAATAACAGCTATAAGCTCTGGGAAGAATATAAAAACTACCTGAAGTTTTTAGTGGTGAGCTGAAACTCAGAGCAAACAACCAGTAGGGAGTAATTTCACATTGATTTGGCTTCTTTCTTTCTGAAATTACCCTCCAGATGACCATGGCCTGGCAGTGCTATCATCTGGTAGCTAACTCTCCAGTAGAAACTTTCTGAGATTCCATCCAGAGGAACCAGGGGAGGGAATCTTAGGGCAACCAAGTCTGCTAAAGAGAGGGGAACCCTGGAAAGAGAAGGCCAGGGAAGGAGAAACACTATGTGTTTTTCATCCAGTCAGCTCAAGTGGCATGACTGTACTATGCATGTGTGGGGCAAAATCAAGAATGCTAGTGAGTAAGTTTTAACAAACTGATAGATGAGCCATCGCCCTTCTCAAGCCTGAGAGTCTGCTATTGTGCCTACTAGAGATGACTGTCTGCTAAGACAGATACATCAATATTCTTCAGAGTAATATAACTGATTTCAAAGCATATCTTTCACAATATCCAGAGTATAAATCCAACATTAACCAATATACTGAAAAGGCAGGAAACCGTGACTCCATTTCAAGGGAAGAGACAATCAAGAGATGCCAATCCTGAGATGACCCAGATGCTGGAATGATCAGACAAGGGCTTTACAGCAGCTATTGTAACTGTACTAAAGGAAAACTAAAAACCAACCAACCAAACAAAAAACCCAAAAAACAAAAAAGCCCACCATATGCTCACCAGCAGAATATCAGAAACTATATAAATAAATATCAAGACATTAAAAACTTTCTATGTCAAGAAGAAGTAATATTTAAGACATAGATCACTTGCCTTCACAATTCATCATGGGCCCAGGCTCAAAGCCTTCATTGCAATTACATTCAAAACTCCCAATAACATTGGTGCATGTACCATTTCCACACGGATTGCCAATTGAACACTCATCGGTATCTGAAAAAGAATAACAAGAAAGTGCCACAAAGACATTTTAGTTTAACAGGAGCATGCCCAGGAAGACCCACGCTTGGCCCTCACTCATTTCCAGGATCTGAGAAGGGCACACGTAACCCTGGCATCCCTTGGGCCTTGGCTGGCTGGCTGTTATGCAGTGCAGAGGATCTGAAGGATCAGTGTGCAATGCTCTGGCCCCCAGGCAGCAATACTTGCCCTAAAGATGACAAATTCAGAAGAATGTGGTCCTCTGCTTCAAAAGCAGGCACGGAAGAACATAGAGTAAAATGGATTTCATGTCCAATGAGAGATTTTGGCAATTGTACGTCTCTAGGACACATAAGATTTTGTATGTTTGGTTGAAGACAGAGGTTGGTAACTCCATCTTCACATAAATCAGGTCTGACTGGAAAATGTAAGACTGGTGAAGAAGGTGCCACTACTAGCTATTTATCCTGGATTTGTAAATCCTAACATCACCCAGGGTGCCTGAGAGACCTTTTACTGAATATGAGAAATAAAATAGAACTTTAAAAGTGTATAATGTGGAGCCAACACTCACCCACACAGCGTACTCCAGTGTAGTCAAGGTTGTAGCCCATTGGACACTCACAGCGAAAAGATCCGTCGGTGTTGATACACTGACCGTTTGAACAAATGCCCGGGCTCTCAAGACACTCATTGACATCTAAAATATAGAACTGCCCGTTAATTTCCTCATATAAAAAGATATGCCGGCTGGGCGTGGTGGCTCACGCCTGCAAATCCCAGCACTTTGGGAGGCCGAGGCAGGTGGATCACTTGAGGTCAGGAGCTCAAGACCAGCCTGGGCAGCATGGCAAAACCCTATTTCTACTAAAAATACAAAAAAAATTAGCCAGGTGTGGTGGCGCACACCCGTAATCACAGCCACTTGGGGAGGCTGAGGCAGGAGAATCACTTGAACCTAGGAAGTGGAGGTTGCAGTGAGCTAGATCACACCACTGCATTCCAGCCTGGGTGACAGAGTGAGACTCCATCTCAAAATAAATAAATAAATAAATAAATAAATAAATAAATAAATAAATAAATGAAAAGATATGCCAATACTGTGTATGTCTATTCAACACAGAATTGTAAATACTTCTTTTGTCAGAGAAATATGTAATGTATTTCATATACCACGATATAGTCTTACGATATACGTATAATGTATATGATACAAAATAAGGGTTATATACGTCCATTAAGTACAATATACTATACATTATATAGAAAAGTTAGCATGAGTTATAAAATAAATGTAAAATAATACGTTTGTATTAAATAAGAATACAGGAATAAAATCAAAGCGCACCTTCACGTGTATCATGAAGACTAGGGACAGTTCCATGGCCATATGGACACAAATCCTGAAATGCAACTACAAAGAAAAATACAAATTCTCCATTATTGAAGACTTGAAATTATCGGAGAACTTAAGAAAGGATGAACAATATACATGAAATTATACTTATGTTTCTGTTACAAAGCTGTCTATAACAAGAGTCTTTTATTTTTATGATTTAGTTCAAAAGCATATTTAGTGAGGGCCACCTTCTAGGGTGCCACCTGCTCAGTGCTCCTGGTTCTTTCTGTTTGCTCATTTAAAGCTGAGCAGCTAAAGAGACCTTCCCTGCCATCACACTCAGAAGCTATCCCTAACCTAGAGGCCAAGCCAGCTGGAGTTTGCTGGGATTTATCCTATAATTTATGGGTGCCAACGAGATCTGAGGCTATTGATCTTTTCCTATAAAGGGCCATTGTGCTGACTCAGCTTCTGAGAATTTAATGTAACATTCTGAGAGCCACAGCCTGCGATACAATGCCCACATGGGACTCCTGCAGCAACTCGGAATATAATTTCCATTCCCTTCTTTCTCCTGCCTTGGACCTCTCAAATTCATACTTCTGAAAGCAACGAATACTAACCTTGGAGGTGGGCAATGAAATAAAAGGGTAACACCACCTGTGCTCAGACGTGTCTTATTCAAAAGCTGAAAGAAGTTTCTCAGGCTAGGTTGTTCAATGAACCATCAAAACTTACATGCAAGGAGATTACCTCACCCTCAAAATATTCATAAATGACCTGGTTAAAGCCACTCTGGCAAATATTCAAAAACTGGTACACAAAGTGCTGTTTGATGTCATTGCTCTTACCTTCATCATCTTTGGGGCACAGCTCACAGGGGTCCCCCCAGCCCTCTCCTGGCATCTTACTACAGCAGCATTTTGCTTTTGTGGTGTTGAAAGCTTTGGGCACAGAACACTTTCCATTTTCAAAATTTGTGAAGCAGAAGCTCTGGCGAGTATCTAATCAAAAAAGCAAACATTACAGATGGAATTATTTTGTAACACTGTTTGGACAGAACATTTCTCATTGTAGAACACGCGATGCAGACTAGATCAAAAGTTAAGACAGGTCTGGAAATCTTCAACTGCTGATTTCATTTGCCAATTTAGATTGACCTGGCTACAAAATTATTTAATTTTTTAATATGCTTAAAATATTTTTATAATGTGCTAAGGAAATTCGAGAAATCATGCTCAGTATCAAAATGATTTCCACAGTGTCTCTTTTCTCACTGTTGCATGATAGCCTAAGAAAAACAATTGAGGTAACTTTCAGTAAGTTACATCACACCAAAAGCAACGCATACACCAATATATAAAAAAGCTATGCCAACAACAAAATTAACATAGTCATACTGATAAATCAGAATAAGAATTTTTCTTTTATTAAAAAATTTATAAAAATATAGAAACAGTGGCAATAATTCAATACACCTTAAAAATTGTTCACTGCGTATATTTGAGACCTAAATTTTTAACTTGCAGATATATTTTAGCATAGACATGTATTTTGTTAGGACTAATACCAGCATGATGGTTTACAATACAGCTTTAAAGTTTCTAAGGGTGAACTGTGACACTGAAGTCATTCCAAATCTTACCAAAGCATCTCCGTCCATTATCAGATAGTACGAAGCCAGGGGGGCAGAGGCACTGGAAGCCCCCTGGAGTATTAGTACAGGAACCAAAAAGACAAATGTTGGGATCTTCATCACATTCATTTATATCTGCAGAACAGGGGGAGTATTTATTAGTCATTCAACACTTGAAAATAAACAACTATCCATACTCTCATAGTCCACTAGCCAGTTGATATTTCAGATGAGAGATGACATTATGTTGTATGTTTAATCTATTCATAAACTATTATTGCTTCAGAAGTCAAAAGTTATATTCGATTTCAACCAACCATGTGCCAGAGAGTCCCAAGTCCATGTCCACCTTCCTGTCTTTGATCTTTAGGGGTGTATGTATGTCTACCTGCCTACCTGACATGAACAACTCCACGTCTCATGGGCATTGCAGGCTCCATGTGGCCAAATGTTCTACGAACTGGTCCCCGTCTCCCTGATACCTCTCTCTCAGTAATCCAAATTGTGATCCCCAAGTCACCCCTATTTCTCTCCTTTTTTCACTCCACATGCAAGCAGAATGTGGCAGCCAGTTCTACCTTCTCAGTATTTCCACAGCCATCATCATTTGCCACCAGTCTCTCAACTGATGTCTACATCTCCCTGTCTTCTTGTCACATTGCCACCAGGGGTGCCCTTCTAAAACGTCCATCTGATAACATTTGAAAACCTGTGCCTACGGAACTGGAGGGCTGAGACATATTTTGACAGAGTTATCATTTCCCCGTTTCCCTAGAACACTTCCTTAAAATAAAGAAGCATGCGTGCCTCACTAGTGACTTTTCGTCATTTTTTGTGGGAAGTACTTATTTAATGGAATGTTTTAACCAAATGAAAAAAATATTACTTTTCAGGCACATTAGAATGTAAGCTCCATGAGGACACGGCATGTCTGTCTGGCTCGCTGTTGAACCTTCAGCTCCTAGCACGGTATCTGGCACATACAAGTTCTCAGTTCATGTTGGGAGAAGTTTAACAAAAGAGTCATCACAACCCTTCTATAAAATGACAAAAAACTGCAGAAACCAACTCATCCCTTCAAACAACAACAACAAAAACAAAAAAACACAACAACTCCTGCAATGGCTCCACACTGACCGCAGGCCTGAGTTCAGTCTTCTGAGGCAGCCATTCTATGCTCCTTATTGTGCTCATGCTACCTACGTTTCCAAATAGCCTCTTCTGTTCTCTTTCTTTGGATGATCAGGAAATTCTTATCCAACACTTAAGAGTGACCTAGACAATCATCTATCCTCTGTGACAGGCTTTCTTGAACTGCTACCCTCTCGAAACTACCACAATGATCCCTAGCCTCCTGCGGTGCTCCCATCTCCTGAATGGACCTCCAGTACAGTGTCTGTCGCATTGTATTATAAGGACGTCTTCACAAAACAGGTTTATTTACAAAATAGGTCTCTCCCCTTAGGTAGCAAGCTACCCCAAAGCAAAGATGATGTTCCTGTATTTCTAGCACCTAGAAAGGTGCCAAATGTTCACTGTAATACCCATTAAACGTAGGAATGAATTTATATCTGTGCAGGGTATGTATACACATATTGATGTATGTGTGTGTGTGTGGTCATGTTAGAATGTCATCTGGGAAACACTGGTAGAAAAGATACCAGTCTGAAGAAAATCTTCTTATAGTGAAGTTAATTAAAAAACCTTTTTTCACACTTTGGGAGGCTGAGGCGGGTGGATCACTTGAGGTCAGGAATTCAAGATCAGCCTGGCCAACATAGTGAAACCCCGTCTCTACTAAGAGTACAAATATTAGCCAGGCATGGTGGTGGGCACCTGTAATCCCAGCTACTCCGGAGGCTGAGGCAGGAGAATTGCTTGAATCCAGGAGGTGGGGGTTGCAGTGAGCCAAGATAGTGCCACTGCACTCCAGCCTGGGTGACAGAGTGAGACTCCATCTCAAAAAAAAAAAAAAGTAATAAATTAGAACCATTTTTTCAGAGATGCAAACTAGTGTCATTGCTAATGACAGATAAAGGAAAAGGAAATATTTCTGAAACTTAATAAATAATAATATGTGATATCTTAATAAAATATATCCATACCTTCATTAAGAGGAAAGGTAGCCAAGACTGCCTCATACAAGGAGGCATGTGTATTTCTATTTCCCTCCTAGTGGCTCACACACTACTTTAATTAGCATTCCATAAAGAGAAGGATCACAGAGACAAAGAAGAACCAAGATTGAGCATGAGGAAAGAAAATGGAAGAACAACAGGATCTTAAACTTTTCAAGAAACTTCTTACTGAGATGATTCTAGTATTATTGTTTATTAATTTTTAAGTATTAAAAACACTAGACAATCTTATAATGAACTATACAAATCAGAATGACTAGGGGATACTCATGATATCTAATTATGTGGTCTGAAGAATAATTAAATTCTATGAAGTAAACTGCTTCCTTCTGCCCTATTTAACTCCCTTAAATATGAACAGTAGAATGATATATCTTTAGGTAGAATCTTGCCAAGGGTGACAGAATTATAAAAAATTGGATAACTCAAAGGCAAAAAAAATATCCTTAGCATCTTTTCATGTTAGAAAAACCACACTAAGATGCTGGTGCTTCTGAATTTCAACGAGGCTGTAAAAAATAATTTGTATAAAAGTGAAATAAAGTGAACTGTAAAAAAGGTGGGACTTCATCATGTCCACTAGGCAATTCGGGGACCCACTTTTGATGTGGTTACAGAGTTCGTGTGTGCTGGAAGAGTTTCAACAGAAAAACATCTGTTATGACAAATGGATTAATATTTTCTGCTCTGACATGAGGCCTTCCCAAGGAAAAGAATGTCTCAACAGCATTGTCGAGATTTTTCTGCTTCACATTTCTAAGACTCTAGACACCTTTAATAGCTGTTTTAAAACTGGGTGTCAAAGATTACAATTTGTGTAGACACTCTTTAAATTCACTGAAAGTCTCTGTTGACATTTGGAAAAAAGATTAGCATATGCTGAAAATTCTTTGACTAGCATTAGACTTCTGGTGATGAAAAAATCCTACATCCCCAAGTTTTTTATTCTCACCATCATTTCTGATGGTTCAGTAAAAGAGATGTAGGCAGCTATATGTTTAATTCTTTAGGTCAGCATGCTTGCAATGGTTGGCACTTAGTATGCTTCCAGAGTCTTCACCATGTCTTACTATACTGAGCTACTTGTGGGCCTCAGAATAAATGTTAGTCTTACCAATGCAGTTCTCGCTTTTTACTTCATACCCTGGGGGACAGATGCATCTGAAGGATCCCTCCAAATTCTGACAGGTACCAGGAGAGCAAGAGCCGGGAAGGGCGACACACTCATTAGTGTCTTTAGAGAAAAAGAAGAGAAAAAATAATTTAAGCATGAGATAATTGTTGCATACATTTATCTGTCTGCCAAATGATATTAATATGAACTCAACTCGGGTCCTCTGATCTACTGGGTCACCATGAACACATATTCCCAGAGATACTCTTCTGACATCTTGGATATTTCCTATTTGGCAAGTGGCTAATTTTCTTGATTTGTTTCCTTTGCCTACTTTTCTTAAGACATGGACAGCCTCAAGCTCTGTGCCCAGTGAAAACATTGCCTATGAGACATTCCCATTGTTGATACCTTATACTAAAATTTTCCATCATAGTTTATCTTGATCATGTGATCTGATGATTAAACAAAATATTAATGAATTCTTAAGTGAAAGGAGGGGAGGTACACATAATCATTTTACCAAAACAATAACAACAACAAAAAAAAAAAAACAAAAAAAAATCACCATAAAGACTGCTTGTTATTTAGATACTTACCTATACAGTTTTTGCCATCTGGGGTAAGTTCATAACCTTCGTTACACAGACACTTGAAGGAGCCAATTTCATTAAAACACCGTCCATTTCTGCACACCTGACCAAAAAAGGAACTGCACTCATCGATGTCTGTAAGCAAACAGGAGTCCGTTTTTCAGAAAGAGCTCTTAACACATATATTGTTTCACAAGTCACTACTTAAAAACATACTTACTGCATTTATAAGAAATCCCACATTACAATTCCTCATCAACAGAGAAAAATGGCACATACCATAAGGATCATTTAATTAATAGGATCCCATAGATTCCTACTATTTTTCAACCATAAAGATACATTTTTTTCATTTTTGATATTAATATAACTCATGAATTTAGAACCAGATAAAAATCAAGGTTTAAGGTGAAGCTTTCCATTCTTTCCAACTGAAAAATATTTATTTTCCTACAGGCTGGGGGATATGTGTGATTTAATCTGATTGCCTAATTTGCAGATACTTTACCTGGAGCCAAGTTGACCATATTCAGAGAACAAATAAATGAGCTTATTTATTACAGGAAAATCAATGATATTAAAAACACTGGAATTGCTGATATAATACATAGTTTAAAAAAAAAAAGACACTAACTGTTAAGTTTTCATTTAAGTTTAGGGTTGATTACATTTGGGTAATTTCCTGGGTCGTTTGAAGATTGTACTTTGATCAGAGCCATGTCCGTATTTTTTAGTTCTCCCTGACTGTACAAAGGCTCTAAGAAACTAGTCAACAAGGCAGCAGTTGAATAAAATGTCCAGTTAGCTCTATTTTTTTTTCACAATTGTGGAATTTTGAAAAATAAAGAAAACAGAGAGGAACTTATGTTGGGTTAAATGAGGAGGTGGGGATGAGCTCTGATATAGTCCCACAATGGTAGAAAACCTAAGTTCTTCCACATACCTTGCAGGGCCATGCGAAATACAACACATTATGCTGTAAACTACCCATGCAGTTCCTGCCACGCGGTAAACAAGGAATAAACATTTGCTGTCATTTCTCTTATTCTCTCCTCCAACTACTTCAGGACCCTCTCCCGCTCACTATCGGTTTCCATTTCACATTTGTATGTTGCTGTGGGCCAAAGGCTAAAGTCCTGTACTGCGCAGAGGAGAGATTTCTGAGGGCTAATCTAGAAACCTAGTCACTTCTTCTTTTTGGGGGGGGGCCGGGGAAGGCATCTTGGCTTCAAAAGCTGATGGAAAATGAAATGTCAAGCCATGACAAGTGGAAGTAGGAGGCTACTGGTACTTGAATGTAAATAATCCAGAATGGATTTAAATGAAATACTTATAATAACATTGAGACAATGGTCTATTTTTGATCTCATTAAGGGAATACAAATACCCCAAACCATAAATCAGTCCCAATATGTTTACTGTGATCTGAATGACCTTTTTTCCTGAATTGATTGGTTGATTGACAAAAGGGTTCAAGAGTATATTGTCTTGTGACAATTTAGGCCAATACTGTGGTATCAGTTAACTAGAAACCAGTCAATGATATTATGTATCTTTTGGCACATATTTGCAATTTTAGTAATATAATTTTTTTTTGGTCTTTAGTTTTGTTTTTTATTTCAGCACATTGTGTGGAAATGAAATAGAAGCAATAAAGGACTGAATGAAGTACTTACCCAAGCAATCATTATTATGAGTGAGTTCAAACCCTGGGTAGCACAGACAGTTATAGGATCCAACGGTGTTTTTACAAGTTCCATTTCCACATGGATGCCGCTCGCACTCATCAACATCTACAAAGAAATATTGGCTCAAAAAACTAAATTTTTAACTGGAAAAAAATAGGCTATTAACCCTTTTATATGTTTAAACTATGGAATTACTTAGATTTTCCTAATTCAGTACTAGGAACTCATATCTCCTTGAGGAAAATGAGTATGAGATAGGGAAAAATCAAAATTACAAGAAATCAAAATTGTAAAATTATAGGAAAATAATACAGTTTAACAGATACTGACTGTGTCAGATAACACTCAGACATAGCCTAGGAGAGAGCATCCCCCTAGCAGAGATGTATTAATGAGCAGGTCTGCTTAATAATTGTAAATAAAAATGTTCTTCTAAAATATTGAAACAATTTGTTTCATTATAAAAGGCATTATAAACACTTACCCAGAAATTTAAATCCCTTAATTTGAGCAGGAAAACAAAGATAAACTTCAGTTTACTTAATTGTATGAAGTAATGAAATCCAAATTGAAGTTAATTAAAATTCACTATTAGCCTTCCAAAAAACTGAATTAAGAAAATACTCAGAAAGGTCATCTGTCATATGAGACAGCAGACTCCCCAATTATGAATTCCAGTCTGCTGAAACTCTACTACACCAAAAAAAGGGTGGGGGTTGGTATTGCTCTTTAGGAAGGAAGGTCTGTACAAGGGAGGTCTTACTGAAGAATCCGACTAGTTTTTATCATGGAAGAATTGTTATGAGTAGACAGATCTTCCCCATATGAATTTCCGAATCATAAATCTCACATTTTTTTTTTTTTTTTTTGTAAACCATACTCTCTCCGGGAGTATGGCAAGAAGAAGCATGTATAAGCAAGCATTCTTAGGGAGTTCATGCAAATAAGACCAGATCCTGTATATTACTTTGTATAAGCATCAGCTGGAGAATTTTCCCTGCCATTATGGGAGAAGTCCAAAGGGAGGACTCTTAGGAGACAATGGATGAACCTGGAGACACACTCCAGGTATTCTCTGTTGTATGAGTGTGTCATGAAGGAAACCAGTCCTGTGGTACTGAAATCTGATTTTAATATTCACATAGATAATATCTTGAATATCAAAAGAGTAGCTGAACAGCCCTAGCCTTTTCTACACTGAGAACATGCTAATTATAAGTAGCCAAGTTTTAAATTTGATTTTCCCCCTTCAAGCGCAAAGCACAGAAAGAAAACTCTACAGCAGAGGCAGAGCCAATGGCTGACATCAGACTTAAGGAGTTATACTCAGTCCCAGCTTCATGGCATCCAGCCCATCTGTCTTTGAAAAATTATTAATCATCAGCTCAGCAAGAACTCACTAAGCAGTATTATCACTTGACTACCCATTACATTAGCTACTCGGAATTTTTGAAGAGTTTGGCTATATTTGCTCCTAAAGTGATTTTTAAGAGATAAAACAGAAAATATGTACATAAATCCCAGGTATTCAACAATTTGTTTTTAGAAAGTATGTGCCTATGTGTATAAATTTATTAAGTTTAATGCTGTCACTCTTACTACTGTCTTGCATTCCAAAATGGTGTCTTGAGGAGAAACATGAAGGTAAAGGGCAGCGGGTGCCATGGTAAGTTCCACACAAGCCCAAGTGACTCAGAGTGCATGTCAAGCCATGTGAACATCTTCTGGAGAAAAAGCTGTGAATCACTGAACTGAAGAACAGATTGCAGTATGTCCCTGTTTGCAAATTTTATACTGAATCAAGACTTAAACAGTTTGACCTAGTTAATTTTCTGCAAGATTGTTTCTGACAGACACATAGTAGTTACTCATGGCACTTGATGGAACTGTGATCTGTTCTGGAGTCCCAGCCCCACTTCACTCCCTGGAGCCACACGTCCTTCTTACCCATGCACATGGTCTGGTCCTGAGAAGCCTTAAAGCCATTGTGGCAGATGCACTGGTAACTTCCTTGCAGATCAACACACAAGCCATGACTGCAAACGTTAGGAATTTCTAAACATTCATTGCGATCTAAAACAAACAAACAAACAAAACATATTACATGTATCTGATTTTTATTAAGATTTCTTCATTTTTCACAGTTGTGTTTCTCTAACCTGCTATTAATTATTACAGACAGGCTGAAAATGAACCATAACAATAGCTGAATCGAAATGGGCAAGGCTTTAACTTATCCAACCCTCTTTTTAAATCATGCAATTATTTATGGTTTTTTTTTGGTATCTCAAGGATATTATTTTGTTTCAGGTCCAATCCTGGGGAAATCCATTGAAGAGACCTATTTTCTTAACAAAATAAAAGATATGGTGAAATAGGTTCACTATAAATGAACAGATTAAGTGAGAAAATCTTTCTGAAATTATTCTTGAAGTATTTTTTGATAGGAAATCTAAGGAATCTTGTGCTCAGTGCCAAAGAATGAGTCAGCCTCTTTCTTACCTACACAGGCCCCATTGGGTGAAAGTTTGAAACCCGCAGCACATTCACAGCGGTAACTACCAGGACTATTGATGCAGTCTGCATTCCGCTGACAGAGATTATCACCATTGCTGCACTCGTCTATATCTGAAAGAGCAACAGTTCCATTTTAAGGAGTCCTTTTTATTATTGTATTAGCGTTACATTCACGTCACACTTTGATGATCAATTCTTGAAAAATTGTAGAAGAAATAGTAAAAATCAGAAACCATCTAAATGCTATTTATGTATACCAAATTATACTGGATAAAGGACATACATTATTCAGATTACCTTCGCAAACCAACAGTAGGTCATTGTAACTGAATCCTGTAGGACATTCACAGCGGAAACTGCCAATCTGGTTAATGCACACACCGTTTGCACAAATGCCTGGAATCTCTTTACATTCATCAATGTCTGAAACGGAACAGATTTGGTCAAATATATGTTGTTCTGCTTAATGTACTTACCATATAACCTTGAATAATGGTACATGTACCCTGGGATGAGAACAAATATTCAGTGTCACAAAAATCAATTATATACTGGCATAGATAATTTTTTTGGTTTATAAAAACATATATACCAGAAAACAGACACAGTGATGGAAATAATGTAAGTAGTTGATAAAATATACCAAGTAATTTCAGAGTCAATATAGCAAATGAACTTCCTAGGCAATCAAACCTCTTCTTCAGGTTACCCTAACTGCTGCTAGTCATTTGTTTAAAAAGCTATGTTTTCATCATTGCATGTATTTTGTTTTATCATGTATTCATAATGGAGACTTAAAATTATATTGCTTAGGCCAGGTGTGGTGGCTCACGCCTGTAATCCCAGCACTTTGGGAGGCTGAGGCGGGTGGATCACGAGGTCAGGAGTTTGAGACCAGCCTGATCAACATGGTGAAACCCCTGTCTCTACTAAAAATACAAAAACTTAGCCGGGTGTGGTAGTGGGTGCCTGTAATCCCAGCTACTCGGGAGGCTGAGGCAGGAGAATCACTTGAACCTAGTAGACGGAGGTTACAGTGAGCCGAGATTGCGCCATTGCACTCCAGCCTGGGCAATAAGAGCAAAACTTCACCTCAAAAAAAAAAAAAAAAAAAAAAAAAAAAAGATACTGCTTACCGAATCTTTGAGGAAGGAAACTAGAGTGAGCAACACAATGTACATTTAGAAGGAATTAATTAATATGAAAAAGAAGTCTGCAAATTGATATTTAGACCAGTAAAAAGGGAAACTGCAAAAATACACCAAAAATTTAAAAATGTACTTAAAAAAATAGCAACTAAAGGTTAAAATAAGGTAGATTATTTAGAGTCATGTAATACAAAGTGCATGACAAGGACAACTGAAGCTTTAGCATGGTGGATGTGGCAAATATTCAGATAGTCACATAACTACCATAACCCGATCACCAGACTACGCTGATGGAGTATCATTATTAATACTTGGTTAGAGTCTGTAAGCCTGTTATTTCTCTCTTATCTAACTATATTAGATTGGAATCCAGATTATTATGTTTTGCGGTACTCTTGAACTTTAAAAACATAGATTTTTACAGAATGCTACACGTATGTATTAAAACAAACATAATCTGGAAAAACTCACCAACAGCTTTTCCTGTGTGAATGTCAAAGGTGAATCCAGGAATATTTCCACATATGGTTTTAAAGTCAGCTTTAAAATATAAACAAAGCAATGCACTCTTAAATTTCTCAAATTCCTTCAAAATAACAGTTTGTATTACTTTCACAGACAAATATATTTTACATTATTCACAACCAGACATTTTGATTTCAATTATATTTATTTGATAGCAATGCTAGCTTCTACTAGGAGTGGATCTAGGCATTCTTTACCATTATTATCACTGTTATTTCTATTACTCTCATTAACTTTTTACTGCTCTGATATCTGAAGGCAAGTAAATCATTATAAGATTCAAAATGTTTATTCAGATATTTAAATACTCTTTTTCTTTTGATACGCAGAGCTTTAAAAAACATCCAATATATAAAGATTAAAAAAAGAGAAGTACAAATTGAAAAAGGAATTACAGATTGCACAAAGGTATAGACATGCAAAAATAATGTTGTAGAGGGGAAATAGGTAAACAATGAATAATGAATGAGATACGAATTTTGTCTTTTTTTTTTTTTGTCTATGTCTACTGGTTGGAATGTGAAATTCAAATAATCAAAAACAATGCATTATGAAATAAAATAGGGACTATAAGAGGTATTCTCACACATAATTCACCAAATCAATGGAAATTTAAAAGAATTATAATCTGCAAGATGAAAAATGCTTCTGACACTCAATGCTATACAAGTGAGTAAAACTCCTGAAAACAGTATTAGGTAAAACTTGAACTGCATACTATATTCCAAGTGCTATTGGGTCAGGGATGCTGTATATTTCATCCACCAATATATACTGAGTATTGAGAACAGGGAGAAAGACAATAGATGCTCAATTTAATGGTTTCTAATTGTCTGGCAATGTACGAATTATAATTTATATGTATAATCTCCCTAATTGTCACTGCAACCATATGAATTAGTCACTGCAATTATTTATTGTTCCTATTTTATACATGAGAAATTAGTTTCAGAAAGGATAAATACTCTGCAGGAGGTTCTACAATAAGTATCCTAAGAGTTTTGATTTAAATACAGACCTGTCTCTCAAATCTAAGCTTTCGCTTCTTCTCACAAAGAAAGTGCCATTTTAATTCCCCAAATCAGTGATCTTCAATTTGTAACTATGGAGTTTTAAAGTTGAGAATTGTAGGAATGTTTCTATTTAATTGTATGGAACGTAATAATGGCAAGATAAGGCTAAGAAAATCCATTTGACCAGTGAATTCGAGTCACTGAAAAAGGTCTATGTGTTGCTTTTCACCATTTCTCTCCTTAATTTCATTTCATCAACACATTAAATGAAACATTTAAATACAAATACCCTAAGTAATATTTGGTAACAAATATATAATCACCGTTTCTTATTTGGCCTACTGGTTCAACTCTTAGTATCTATAGTTATTAAAAGTTGCCATTCTACAGGTCATAAAAGAGAACCTGATGGACAGCAATTTTAAGACAAGCATTTTTGGTCTTATCTCTATTATCTTTTGCTATTTCTTTCACAGGAATCTGTCTTGTGTAAAAAACATGAGCAAGTAAAGACAAGCTCTATTTTTTGCCTAAAAATTTCATTGATGTCTGAGGAAGAAGATGTAAAGGCACATTTTGACAATGGGTTGCTTTAATGTAAAATTTGCTCATAAAAACACTTTTTGCATATTTTCCATGACTGAACTAAAAAAACGAACTTTTTGAATTTAGTTTTTTTCCAAATATTACACCTTTCATGTCTAGCACAGTGGCATACAGTACTTGCTCAAGAAATATTTGTTGGATGAATAAATCAATAATTGACAAGCATAGTTTAAGACACCGAGTTTAAATGGACTAATGCTATAAACTCTAACTCTTCAGCAATGGATCTTATTTTCAGGATTCACAAGCCTATTCAACATAATGTCTCAGAAGTTAGTGTGTGAATCTCAAAGAGGGCCACTTGGGAAATAGAGCCATATGATGCTCTTGAGTATTTTCGGAACTGAGCATCTCTAGTTTTAGCACGCATTGACTTTGACTATATTGTTACATGTATGCATGTACCACTGACACGGCAGTCAGCAGAAGCACGAGCCAAGTGCTTACCTGTGCCTGGAGTTGGGCATGGTTCACAAGGTTTGTTCCAGGCTTTGCCCACGTTATATGTACAGCAGCACATCCTTTTTGTCACATTGAAAGGCAACTCATTCTCACAAGTTGTTCCATTATAGCTTCGGTAGCAAAAGCTTTTTCTCATGTCTACATAAAGAAAAACAAACAAGCTAGCCATTTGTATCCACGAGCAGTTTATAATGAAGCCCACACTGCTGTAGACATCAAGCTTTCCTGATGAACACAACTCTGAAAACCCTCTAAGTCATTTGAAGTTATCTTAAAGTAAGTCTTTAAACATAAATCATTTTTAGATTAACATCTCTCCTTCATCCTTAAAGGATTTCACTTATAATTTTCTTTGGAGACAATGTTAATACATATTTGTTTTTCTCTCAAAATCATTTATTTAATTTAAAAAATTAAGCATTAAAATTTAAATGTTATTTTATTTGTATATTAATGTTCACACTATATGAATGGAGATGACAAATTTACAAATATATAACATTTGAGGAAATTTTCTACATTAGACTCAAGCTTTTAAAAACGTAAATGTATATCCAAAGGTCAAAAACTTGATACTAAGCCAGCAGCTTACAAGATTCTGAAATATCTCAATTCACGAAGATTTAACTTTCAAACTTCCTGAACAATAGTTCTGAGAAATAAGTGCTTTAGGTGTGAAGTCGACAACTGTGCTCTAATTAATCTCAGAGTTCTTTACCTACCCATGCAGTTGTGGCCTCCATTGACCTGCATGTACTCAGGTGGGCAAATGCAGGTGTAATTTCCCAGGGTGTTATAGCAGGTCCCAGGCCCACACACACCAGGATGTGCAAAACACTCATCAATATCTACAGCAGGCAAGAATATCCATTAATTAATATATTTTTTCAATGAATTTATATTACTTAGATGACTGAACAAAACATAAGTGATTCTCTAAATCCCTATTTATGCAAAATTTAGAAATAAAGAAAATATGCCAAATACGCATTTATATAACACAGATACAGCTTTCTTCAAAAGAAAAAAATCCCCATATTAAAAAATATAAAGCATCAAAAGAAATTATTCTAAAGTGGCAAAAAATAATTTCCTTGGCACCTATATATATATATATATATATATATATTTTTTTTTTTTTTTAATTGTAATTCACATTCTTCAATTGGAATTTCTTTAAAGCCTGCTTTCGTCCTATGTCACTTAGGCTAAGTTTTAATGCCAACTTTAAAGTGAATGCAGGTTGGGAAAGCCTTTGTCTTTGTAGCTTCTTTCAAATTAGTAACAATTCAGAGATTCTTAAAGCAGTACAGCTGCTGGTTGTTCTCCTTATTATATCCTATTTCTTCCAGATGCATTTATCGAATGTGTTCCAAAAGAAAAGTTACAATGGAAATAATTACGCTACATGCTTAATATTCAATTAGAAGGATTCATTCATTTCACAATTAAATATTGAGATTCTACTGTAAGCTAGAACTTGTAGCTGTAATGATGAGTAAGATGTGGACCATGCCTCCAGAAGCCCCCAGTTTAGTGGTGAGACAGGCCCCTAAAACAATTGAAATACCATGTGATAAAGTGAGGGGACAGAAGCAAGAATGGCAGCTGCATAACCTTTGAACTTCTTCATACCATATAGTCCAACCTTTAAAAATTATTGATCAATATTAAATTAATGGTCACATTGAAGCTTACCAATTTTTCCTATGTAAAATGTAATGCTTATCAATATTTTCACTAATAACTTACTTAATATTGTAGGTTTTCACACTACCCCATTTTCCCAACTTATATTTAATCAAGTCTCCTAGAAAAATACAGTGAATTACGGCAATGAGCTGTAAATTAATTTGTCTATCATCATACAACTTAGCCACATGGATATGAAAAGAAAAAAGCTATGAACCAGTCTTAATTTAGCCTTTTGTAGAATTTGAGGATGGGCCTTTCCCCCCAGGCCTCAGCAGCCATTTTATTTGGAACAGCATTGAGCATTTTAGGCATCAAATTCATCTCACCTTCACAGATGCGAGTTTCCTCGCTGAGGTAGTAGCCTTGTGGGCACTCACACTGGAAGCTCCCAAAAGTGTTGATGCAGTTTCCACCCTGGCAGAGACCTGGTAACTCCTGGCATTCGTCAATGTCTACAAAAGGGGAGATAGTGCACTTAAAACAGACACCTTCATGAAGGCTAAGAGTTAGTATTAGATCTTTCAAAACTGTGATCTTGTAAGAATCAGCAGACTTCTATGCATCCAAATGAATGCACATTTAGATGGCAAGTTTATTCTGCTCAAGTATCTTCTCGGCTTTGTCATGGAACTTTTACCATTATCTGAGAAAATGAATAAAATAAGTTGGGGATTATTGAAGGTAGGGGACAATGGGAAAGAGTTTCTCTGCAGAACAGTCAGACATCAAATCACTGGGATGGATCATTACTGCTTGATAAAAGTGGTTGTTTAACATTTTAGTAATTAAAGTCCATCTGTAATTTTACTAAATTATCTTGCTGGGACTGCTCTGCCCTAACTTTTCCACCAGCTTTTCTCTAAAATTAACTCTTTACCTTGTTTAAATCTGGGTGACAGTGGGATTAGCTCACCTTCTAAAATGATAGTGATGGGGTTAGGTCTGAAGCCTTCACCTCCGGGACACAGGGTGTAATATTCCGCTACAAAACAATAGAAAAATAAGAGGTTTTATACCCATGTCCAAGTGGCTGAGACAACGAGCAAGCATTCAGCAAATGACAGGCTCAATATACTCATCCTAAGGGATGTATCCAAATTTTTCTTAGTGTACTTTCATATACATTTAAAGTTACATATTTTACATAAAAGATCATACTTTATTAATTTATTAATCACATACACAGTAGAATAACACAAACCATTTGTTTTCAATTAAAGAAAAAATTCCCTTGCAGTTCTTTTAGCTAGTAAATTAAGTTTAGAGAATACAGGTTTTGGTTCATGTTCATATCAGAACAGATGTTTCAATTTAAGGCATTCTATAAATGACTTCAGGAATACAACACACCTAAGAAGCTGAACTAAATAACCTTTGAGAAGAATCAGGAATATGTTTTATCTGTGACATCATGGAGATTTCATATTAGTACTATTCATACATGATTACGGTTAAAAATTATTTTTTTAACATATCATGATAAAACATAGGAAGAGAGGAATTCAAATCCTTTAACACTCTTGGCTGGTTTCAGTGTGATCACTGAAAGTAGTCCAAATTCAATTTTTTTGTTTTGTCCTCAGTAAACACTCCTTACTCCCAGCTCAGGAATAAAATTGCAACGAATCTTTAGACACCAGGTGGTTTTCTTTCTCTTCTTCAGCTTTGTACTTACTGCTATTGACAGGGGGGCATGTCTCACAGGGGTTTCCCCAGGCCTTTCCCAGAGAGCAGCAGCATGAAGAGCGACTGACGCCCACCCCGATCTCGGTGTTGCAAGACAGACTCCCATCTCCTCGAGGTCCAAACTTCAGGTAGCAGTTGCCCACACGGTTGTCTGTAGAGCAACAAAGGAGCTTACACTTGCCCTTGCTTACATAGTAAGGATTCCATTTTAGGGAAAAGTCACTCAAAGGATAAAATTCAAATTTTGTACATTAATATGAAAGGCTCCTTTTAATCCTTACTATCAAGCAATCGCCTGCTTTAAGTTTTTTCAAGATTGAGTTAGAGGAAGCCAATTATAGCAGACTTTCCTATGTTTAGAAATCCACACAGACCACATTTTCCTATACTCATGGAATGGACAAGATAGTAAGACATTTCTCATTTGGGACATACTGGACCTCCAATAATATGAATGCAACACATTTTTTGTATAATTAATCTATATCATGAGTTTATCCAATGGTTTAGTTTCAACTTGCATAGTTAACTTTGCAGATTTTGGAAAAGATAGCCTGTAACAAACTTAGAGAAGATATTTAAGGGATCAACTAATCTAAGGCTTTTCTTTATCTCTACAGTTATCATCCAGATCACTCCATTGAGTCTATGGGTTTAAATATTACTTTTTTGCTGAGAACTCTCAAATTTATGGTTCTGTATCTCATCTCTCCCGTGAACTCTAGACCCTTCTGCCAACTGCCTATTTCATTTCTTCTCTTAAACATCTAATAGTTATTTCAAAGTTAACACATCTAAAATCAAATTGTCGATGCTCTTTCCTCCATGTACAAAATCTGCTGTCTTCTCTCCCAGTCTTCTGCATTTTCAATACAAGGAAATTCTTTTTTTTTTTTTTTTTTTCAGTTGCACAGGCCCTAAGCTTTGACATCATTTTTGACTCCTTATTCAATCCAGTAATAAGGGCTGTCTACTCAACCTTCAAAACATATCTGGAATCAACCATCCTGGCTAACTTGTTGAAACCCTGTTCCTACTAAAAATACACAAAATTAGCCGGGCGTGGCGGTGGGCATCTGCAGTCCCAGCTACTCGGGAGGCTGAGGCAAGAGAATGGCGTGAACCCAGGAGGTGGAGCTTGCAGTGAGTGCGGATTGCGCCACTGCACTCCAGCCTGGGGGACAGAGCGAGATTCCATCTCAAAAACAAAAACAAAAACAAAAACAAAAAACAAACAAACAAAAATATCTGGAATTTGTCTACTTACCACTGCCTCTATCACTACTATCTTTTTTTTTTAATCACTACTGAGTTCCAGCCACCGTCATTATCCCTTTACCTAGTCTAATGTAATAGTTTTCTAACTCTTTTCTCAACTTCCATTCTTGACTAAACTATGGTCTACTTTTCCTTCTGTAAGCCAGAGTGACCCTTCAATAGCATTACCTTAGGTCAGGCAACCTCCAATAGCTTCTCTTCTCAACCAGAATAAAATCTAGAGTTCTTAGCAGTCTACAGAGTAATTTTCATCCCTGGCTGCACGTTAGATTCATTTGGGCTTTTTTAAAAAACTAATTTTCCTTTATTTTTTCTCTGATTTTGCATTTTGTTTTTGTTGCTGAATCTCAGATGCAGCAAGATTCTCATGGTCCCCCTTCTAATTCGGTTTATTTTTATTTATTTATTTATTTTTTGGGGATGGAGTCTTGCTCTGTTGCCAAGCTGGAGTGCAGCGGCACGATCTCGGCCCACTGCAACCTCTGCCTCCCGGGTTCAAGTGATTCTCCTGCCTCAGCCTCCCGAGTAGCTGGGACTACAGGTGCCTGCCACCACGTCCAGTTAATTTTTGTATTTTTAGTAGAGACGGGATTTCACCATGTTGGCCAGAATGGTCTTGATCTTTTGACCTTGTGATCTGCCTGCCTCAGCCTCCCGAAGTGCTGGTGTAACAGGCATGAGCCACTGCGCCTGGCCTAATTAGGTTTATTTATTCCTCATTTATTTACCTGTTCTTTCTCTCTCTTCCCCCTCCCTTTCTCTTTTATCCCTATTCTTCATTCCCATTCTCCTTCCCTGCCAGATCATCCAAATGTATTTAACATTACTACTTTTTACATGTGCTCCTGCAAAATAAATATTTTTGTTTTAATGTATTCATTTTAAATTTACACAAATGTCTTTTGTCATACATCTCATTTCATTTCTATAACTTTTCTAGTCATGCTTGTTCTGTGAACCTCCAGTCTGTCGGCTTCGTGGTGCATAATTGCCTTTAAAAAAAACCCCTCCTCTCCAAAAATGGTTTCTAAAACCCTACCACCACAAAGAATGCTGCAATGAACATCATATATGTGTCTCTGTATGGGCATGTGAGTTAATGCCATTGGCACGTAGAGCCACAAAAGGAATTGTTGATTTACAGGGTTTGCCTATACTTAGCCTTCAGTCAGGAAAAATAGTCATCATTTACCAACTACATCCAATGAACCCTTTAATTTTTACTATTTTTAAGTAATTTTAAAAAACCATTTACAGAAGAAAGGTATATTATAAAAACTAATATACAGAAGAAAAAAGTTGAAAACAACTTTATTAGCAATATTAATAAGAATTTAATCATAGCTAACTCAACCTTTTAATCTGTATTTTCTTGGTTTTGAAGATATTCTACTCAAAATGATCTTCTGAATGCAACTAACTGCTTATCAACTGTCATTCATGAACTTGGAATATATCCATTTTGTAAAAACCAATTCCAGGTTTCAAACACATCTCTCATAGGTTCTAGCTTATCATTATTTCGGTTATTCTTGTTCTTGCTTCATAAAAATGCAATAGCCAAAGGAATTTTTGAAAACATTAACAGTTCATGATTTTGTTGATGAGAGGACAGCTGTCTTCTTTAAAGGCTACCAAACAGAAAATGTTTTCATTTTTAGATTTATCAACACCAATTAAAATAATCGATCTAGTGACTGCATTTCTACATCACATATTTCCTCCCAATAACTTTTTATACATACCTGCCTTTATCGCTGTCTGCTTATGAATCATATCAATTGAATTTTGGTACAGAAACATCATGAAAATATGAAAGAATCCATGAACCTGGGATGGTTCAGGTTCTTGTTACCAAATACTGTGGGTTGAAGTTCTTTTTATTGACTAAGTGGATGAGAATACTTCATTTCCTTTGTCTACAGAAATACACTGTCCATTCACTTGTTGATTCTGAAGTTTGAAAAAATTCACCTAGGATATTCGTCTCTGAAGGCACTTAGTCGGGGATTGTGCTTAGATGATTCATTTCACCATCACCTTTAGAATCTAGACGAAAGAGCTGCTCTCTGTCTCTCTAGTCACCTGACTCAACTAACAACTGTGAAATATTTTCCACTGTCATTTTTTTCTTTTTGCCAAAAATTATGGCCAGAAAGTAAAGACTTCTAAATTCTCAACTGTGTTCAATAAATGCTAAAAGAAGATTTCAAGTAAGGTGTCTCCAGTCTTCTCTTGTACTTTCTTGAGAAAATGATGCAATCCTTAGGGCAATATAATAAGGAAACTGAAGGATGATGCAAGTGACATTTTATTTCACTAATGCATGTTCCTTCTAGGTGATGCCATAATTTTCCACTTCTTATTATTTTATTCTGTTTGTTGTATCCATTGGACATAATGGTGAACAATGATAAAAATAACAGCTAGGATGATAAAACGTCAAAATGTTTCAAGACAAAAGAAAAACAAGATCTCTTAACATTTTATAATGTTTCAGACTTATGAAAGGGTCCAATAGATTCCTATGGCACTTTTGAGATAGAATGAGTCTTTGATTTTTGGAACTAAGAATGAATGAAAGCAATAAAGTGTCAATCCATACAAATAGAATTGCTCCAAAAAGAAACTCAAAAACTAACATTGATTATACATTGACAGTTAATCAGTGTACTGTTGTGCAAGTATATTCTCTGCGGGGCTGCCCTGGTCTACACTTCTACCAGCAGAACAGGATGCTCCTCAAGGCCCATGTCCCCATCAATACTTCACATTATCCAAGTTTCCTAATATCTGCCAGCATATGAGGTGTAAAGTGGTATTTATATAATTGTTTCAATTGGATTTCTTATTCCTAATGATTTTGGTCATTTGTTTGCTTACATTTGTTAACATTTAGACTATTCTCTTTTATGAGTTGCCTATTCACAGTCTTTGTTCCAAGGAAGTTTTTAAGAAATATTGAGGCCCCAGTGAGTCAGAATTTCTGGGGGTGTAACAGGCATCAATATATTTTCCAGGTTATAAATGGAGTTTACTATGCAGTCTGGGTTGAGAATCACTTTGTGAACTGGGTGACTGCTCCTCTGATTCCTCCCCTCATCCCTGACCCCTCCACTCATATCCTCTCTTGCTGCACACAGCCTTGTGCTATGTCTCTAACGCACAGTCTTCTCCTACCACAGGCGCTTTGCACTGCCTGCTCCTTTTAACTGGAGGCTTCCCTCAGAGGTCCAGTTGGCTTGTCCCCTCCTTAAAGGCTCTGACTCCCCCATTCATAATATAACATGGCAGTTCTCCTCCAACCACCTCCAGTGCCAATTCTGTTTGTTCTTGCTTTTATTTATCTCCCTGCCTGTAGAATGTAAACACAAAAGCAGAGAATGTGCTTGTTCTGTTCACTGTTGCAACTCCAGCCCTTAGACAGAAGGCGCTCAATCTTTACCAAATGAATTATTTTGAATGGAAAACGCAGAACTTGGAGTAGCCATAAATGACAATTAAAAGTATTCTCTAAAACTTGAAAACAGTATATAAGGTGGGTACAAATCACGGCAGCAAATATTCCTCCCATTTGCTGCAGGCCCAAAAACTGACACTGAGGACAGTAGGCAGATTTCTACTCAAGCAAGGAATTCTCCACTCCTCCCTTTTTTTGTATACTTCCAGAAAATTTTCCAGACCATTTCCTTCTCTAGGAAAACACAGGAATAGCGCAGATAGTAAAAGCTGGACAATTGTTTTTTAAAGATCAGAGGTGCTGACCACAGATTCCGAACCTTCATTACTGCCTCCTCCTCCTCCCTCTCATCTCTCAACTTCTGATCCAATGGTTTGGCTCATAAATCCATCTATCTAATTCCTTGCTTCTCATCACTTCATTTACTTCGCTATATGACCCTTCCAGTAGGCAGAAGAAACAGATATTCTAATAGCTATACCACCACTCTGGGTTATCCTGGCCAAACACTGGACAAGGATCCAGGTGGCAACCTCGGCTACTGCCTTAGCTCTGCCATTTTCAAGCTCTGAGACCTTGAACAAATGACTGCACTTCTCTGTGCCTTGGATATCAAGTCTGTGAGAGGAGGAAGGTAGAGCTGATTTGGAAGACAAACACAATAAAGGCGACCACATAATGTTTTGTTTTTAAGTTAACTATAGCAAACATTCATCACAGCTCATTACCAAGAGAGTTTGAATACTCAACTTGATCATTCTATTTGTTTCATATAGCTTTACTTACCAACACAACCCACACCAGTTGGGTTCAACTGAAAATCGGGTGGGCAGTTACACTCATAGCGACCAGGCGTGTTGACACATAGGCCATTGACACAGTTTATGGGATCTGCACACTCATCAATATCTAGGAGAAGCATTGAAAATGCCCAGGTTACCATTTTTACTTTTTCTAGGAATACTGCTGTTCCAAAGAATTTGGTGGAATTTTTGAAAGTTAGTAGATTAAAGATCACTAGAAAGACTCAACACAATAAAATAAAGATCTTAAATTTTGATATATACCTAAAACAGGTTCCACATATCAAGCACACAGTATTTACGACAGCATTTAGTATCCTTGATAAATACATTGTAATTAATTAAAATTTGCAACTCTGAGGAAGAAAAAATTATGTCACTATTTGCGTAACAAAAATCACAAATATACATGTATATATAATACATATACATGAACATATATACAGAGACATTTTACTAGTTTCATTTCAGATATTTAATATTAACAATTATATAGATAACAATTTAATATTATTTACATAAAATTGCATCAATTCCATAGCTACAAATAAACGTATCTGAATATAATTTTCTTTTTCAGAAAAATGTGTAACCTAATGCATAGATTAGCTAAGCAGAAATCTCAGGAATTTTTATGATTAGCACAGAATATTATTTCAATGAATCAGAACACAACTTAGCCCATAACTGACCATACCTGTACAGTTCCCTCCAGTTCTGTCCAATTCATAACCATCATCGCAGATACAATGAAACATTCCAGGCAGGTTATTACATGTTCCAAAGACACAAATGTTTTGGAAGGAGCATTCATCAATATCTGAAGATTTAAAAAAAATAGGAATCTCTTATTTACAAAGACATTTTAAAATTTTAATGTAATGTCTAGCATTAGTGCATTTTTCTACCCCCCCCAGATGTTTTTATTCAGTAAAGCTTTTTTTTTTGTCTAGATAGGTAAGTGCAAAGGGCAAGCAACTAATGTTCACCTATGGAACTAAAATATAAAAGAAATATTGTTTCCTTGGTAAAATGAGTGTCTAGTATTTTAAATGACTTGGATTATGATAAAGAAGAGTTGGCTCAAAGCACAAAAAATACAAAAATTAAATATAAACATGTCAAAGAAATGAAATTGTGAAAAAAGATATAAGCAAATTCAAAGATTCTAACTAATTAGTGCAAACAGCAGATATTTTATAGTTGATAAATGTTTTATATTATGAAAAAACAAATATATAATTATTTTTAAATATTGGAGATATTAAAATTAACTTTTTCATTAATTTAATTAAATTTAATTAAATAAATATTAATTAACTCTTTAGTTTTTACTTCCTTTTTATTTTGCAATCTTCTCTGTTATTATAAAGTAGTTTTAAACAGAGAAGAAATTTCTTCCCTAATTTCATGTTAGAAAGATGGTCCATTGACCCCATATTCTAGTAAATTTCATTAAAATATCTCTTGAATTGGACTAAAAATTCATTTATGAAAAGTTCATGATAGTCTTCCATGAGGCTGTGACTCAAAGTTAATAAATATGAAGTTATCACTCCTCACTCAGGTGAAAATCAATGTGTATGTATAGCTGTGGAAATAATCTGAATTTCTACTCTCAAAAGAGGACGGACATTTTTGTATAAAAATTGCCTAACACTCAGAGAATGCAGATCAGTCACGTCATTTTAGGCTAGACTAGACAAGTCATCCTAAACTGCTGTCATCAGACAGTTATATCTTAAGTCTAAACAAGACTTCTTTGGTCATTCATTATAGTTAAAATATTGGTTTCAACTATCTTAGATTTAACGTATGGTTCCAATCATGTTCACAGTTTACCATATGCAAAGGTATTTTTTATTGTACTGGGGGTAAGAAAGTTATTCTCTTTATATAAATGAGTAAAAATTCTTTAAGCTAGATTACAATTGAATTGTGTTAATTTATATTCAAAAAGGGAATTGTACTATCAGCCTTCCGAGTATGCATTTTTTTGCTTGTTTGTTTCAGACAGGTTATTGATCTATCACACAGGCTGGAGTAGTGGCACGATCATGGCTCACTGCAGCCACAACCTCCTGGGCTCAAGCAACCCTCCCCCTTCAGATAACCAGGTAGCTGGGACTATAGGCAAACACAATCACACCAAGCTAGTTTATAAAGTTTCTGTAGAGACAGGGTCTCCTTATGTGGCCCAGATTGGTCTCGAATTCCTGGGCTCAAGTGATCCTCCTTCCTTGGCCTTCCAAAGTGCTGTATTAACAGGTACGGGCCACCATGCCCAATCTATTTTACTTTTAAATGAACTTTATTAGAAATTTCTTCCACCTAAGTAATGTAATTGTTGTATAAAGAAGGTATTTTAAAAGATTACTGTCTTTCCTTTGTAAAACAGATACATATTCAAAAATTCAAATAATACACAAAACAAATAGCAAAACAATTACTCAAAAATGTTTCCATCTAGAAAGAATCATTTAAGATCATTTCAGACATTTATATACATATTTAGAAAGTGAAGCTAAAACAATTTGTATGCATCAGATAAATTTACCATCATCTCAACAGTTTTAAAATACTTTTCTAACGTTAAGAATAAAAAATGAAGCCGGGTGCTGTGGCTCAAGCCTGTAATCCCAGCACTTTGGGAGGCCGAGACGGGCGGATCACGAGGTCAGGAGATCGAGACCATCCTGGTTAACACGGTGAAACCCCATCTCTACTAAAAAATACAAAAAACTAGCCAGGCGAGGTGGCGGGTGCCTGTAGTCCCAGCTACTCGGGAGACTGAGGCAGGAGAATAGCGTGAACCCAGGAGGCAGAGCTTGCAGTGAGCCGAGATCCAGCCACTGCACTCCAGCCTGGGCAAAAGAGCGAGACTCCGTCTCAAAAAAAAAAAAAAAAAAAAAAAAAAGAAAAGAATAAAAAATGCTAAAAATATTTTGGTTTTATGCTAAAGTTGAAATGTAATTTTTAGACAGTATTAATGAATTCTATACAATAAATTATAAGAAAATTAGCACTATATATCCTTCCAACTGCTTATTTTTATCATTTTCACTTTTTCAATGTCTGTGGCAGTTTACCATAATTTCCACAGTGTTTAGTACTAATTATTTACTTAAAGGGATCAATAATGGTTTTATTACAACTTCTCCATTTGTTTCTTGATTGGCTGTGTTTCATTACTGATTATTCTTTTTCCAAGAAGGGTGGGACTTTTATGAAAACACAGGTGTTTTCTACCTGATGTATTTCATGTGTAAGAAAATGCTTATTATCTTTATAATTAAGTATAATATTTTTCACATTTCCTCAGAATTTTGTGGGCATGGATCTAATGTCTTTTGGTATTGGATATTTCTGTTTAGCTCATGAATTGCCTTTCTTTTTTTTTTTTTTTTTTTATTATACTTTAAGTTCTGGGATACATGTACAGAATGTGCAGGTTTGTTACGTAGGTATACGCGTGCCATGGTGGTTTGCTGCACCCATCAACCTGTCATCTACATTAGGTATTTATCCTAATGCTATCCCTCCCCTAATCCCCACCCTCTGACAGGCCCCAGTGTGTGACGTTCCCCTTCCTGTGTCCACATGTTCTCACTGTTCAACTCCCACTTATGAGTGAGAACATGCAGTGTTTGGTTTTCTGTTCCTTAGTTTGTTGAGAATGATGGTTTCCAGCTTCATCCATGTCCCTGCAAAGGACATGAACTCATCCATTTTTATGGTTGCATAGCATTCCATGGTGTATATGTGCCACATTTTCTTTATCCAGTCTATCATTGATGGTCATTTGGGTTGGTTCCAAGTCTTTGCTATTATGAATAGTGCTGCAATAAACATATGTGTGCACGTATCTTTGTAGTAGAATGATCTATAATCCTTTGGGAATATCCCCAGTAATGGGATTGCTGGGTCAAATGGTATTTCTGGTTCTAGATCCTGGAGGAATCGCTACACTGTCTTCCATATGGTTGAACTAATTTACACTCCCACCAACATGTAAAAGTGTTCCCATTTCTCCACATGCTCTCCAGCATCTGTTGTTTCCTTATTTTTTAACGATTGTCATTCTAACTGGCATGAGATGATATCTCACTGTGCTTTTGATTTGCATTTCTCTAATGACCAGTGATGATGAGCTTTTTTTCTTATGTTTGTTGGCCACATAAATCTCTTCTTTTGAAAATTGTCTGTTCATATCCTTCACTCACTTTTTGATGGGGTTGTTTTTTTCTTGTAAATTTGTTTAAGTTCCTTGTAGATTCTGGATATTAGCCCTTGGTCTGACAGATAGATTGCAAAAATTTTCTTCCATTCTGTAGGTTGCCTGTTCACTCTGATGACAGTTTCCTTTGCTGTACAGAAGCTCTTTAGTTTAATTAGATTCTATTTGTCAATTTTGGCTTTTGTTGCCATTGCTTTTGGTGTTTTAGTCATGAAGTCTTTGCCCATGCCTATGTCCTGAATGGCATTGCCTAGGTTTTCTTCTGGGGTTTTTATGGTTTTAGGTCTTACGTTTAAGTCTTTAATCCATCTCGAGTTAATTTTTCTATAAGGGGTAAGAAAGGGCTGCAGTTTCAGTCTTCTGCATAGGGATAGCCAGTTTTCCCAACACCATTTATTAAATAGGTAATCCTTTCTCCATTGTTTGTTTTTGTCAGGTTTGTCAAAGATCAGATGGTTGTAGATATGTGGTGTTATTTCTGAGGGGTCTGTTCTGTTCCATTGGTCTATCTCTCTGTTTTGGTACAAGTACCATGCTGATTTGGTTACTGTGGCCTTATAGGATAGGTTGAAGTCAGGTGGCAGGATAGCTCCAGCTTTGTTCTTTTTGCTTAGGATTGTCTTTGCTATCTGGGCTCTTTTCTGGTTCCATATGAAATTTAAGGTAGTTTTTCCTAATTCTGTGAAGACAGTCAATGGTAGCTTGATAGGGACAGCATTGAATCTCTAAATTACTTAGGGCAGTATGGCCATTTGCATGATACTGATTCTTCCTATCCGTGAGCATGGAATGTTTTTCCATTTGTTTTGTGTCCTCTTTTATTTCCTTGAGTAGTGGTTTGTAGTTCTCTTCTAAGAGGCCCTTCACATCCCTTGTAAGTTGTATTCCTAGGTATTTTATTCTCTTTGTAGCAATTGTGAATGGGATTTCACTCATGATTTGGCTCTCTGTCTATTATTGCTGTATAGGAATGCTTGTGATTTTTGCACATTGATTTTATATCCTGAGTCTGCTGAAATTGCTTATCAGCTTAAGGAGATTTTGGGCTGAGACGATGCAGTTTTCTAAATATACAATCATGTCATCTGCAAAGAGATACAATTTGACTTCCTCTCTTCCTATTTGAATCCCCTTTTATTTCTTTCTCTCACCCGACTGCCCTGGCCAGAACTTCCAACAGTATGTTGAATAAGAGTGGTGAAAGAGGACATCCTCATCTTGTGCCAGTTTTCAAAGGGAACACTTCCAGCCTTTGCCCATTCAGTATGATATTGGCTGTGGGTTTGTCAAAAATAGCTCTTATTATTTTGAGATACATTCCATCAATACCTAGTTTATTGAGAGTTTTTAGCATGAAGGGGTGTTGAATTTTATTGAAGGGCCTATTTTAACGAAGGCCTAGTTTTATTGAAGGCCTTACTGCATCTTTTAAGATAATCATGTGATTTTTGTCATTGGTTGTTTATGTGGATTATTACATTTATTGATTTGCATATGTTGAACCAGCCTTGCAGCCTAGGGATGAAGCTGACTCAATCGTGATGGATAAGCTCTTTGATGTGCTGCTGGATTTGGTTTGCCAGTATTTTATTGAGGATTTTTGCATCGACGTTCATCGGGGATATTGACCTGAAATTTTCTTTTTTTGTTGTGTCTCTTCCAAGTTTTGGTATCAGGATGATGCTGGCCTCATAAAATGAGTTAGGGAGGAGTCCCTCTTTTTCTATTGTTTGGAACAGTTTCAGAAGGAACGGTATCAGCTCCAAGATGTACTTCTGGTAGAATTCGGCTGTGAATCTACCTGTTCCTGGACTTCCTTCGTTTGGTAGGCTATTAATTATTGCCTCAATTTCAGAACTTGTTATTGGTCTATTCAGGGATTCGACTTCTTCCTGGTTTAGTCTTGGGAGGGTGTATGTGTCCAGGAATTTATCCATTTCTTCTAGATTTTCTACTTTATTTGCATAGAGGTGTTTATAGTATTCTCTGATGGTATTTTATATTTCTGTGTGATCAGTGGTGATATCTCTGCCTTTATCATTTTTTATTGTGTCTATTTGATTTTTCTCTCTCTTCTTTTTTCACTAGCAGTCTATCTCTTTTGTTAATCTTTTCAAAAAACAGCTCCTGGATTCACTGATTTTTTTTTTGAAGGGTTTATTGTGTCCCTATCTTCCTCAGTTCTGCTCTTAGTGATTTCTTGTCTTCTGCTAGCTACTGAATTTGTTTGCTCTTGCTTCTCGAGCTCTTTTAATTGTGATGTTAGAGTGTTGATTTTAGATCTTTCCTGCTTTCTCCCGTGGACAATTAGTGCTGTAAATTTCCCTCTAAACACTGCTTTAGCTGTGTCCCAGAGATTCTGGCACATTGTGACTTTGTTTTCATTGGTTTCAAAGAACTTCTTTATTCCTGCCTTAATTTCGTTATTTACCCAGTAGTCATTCAGGAGCAAGTTGTTCAGTTTCTGTATAGTTGTGTGGTTTTGAGTGGGTTTCTTTTCTTTTTCGTTTCTTTTTTTTTTTTTTTGAGATGGAGTCTTGATCTGTCGTCCCAGGCTGGAGTGCAGTGGCGTGATCTTGGCTCACTGCAAGCTCTGCCTCCTGGGTTTAAGCCATTCTCCTGCCTCAGCCTACTGAGTAGCTGGGACTAAAGGCACACACCACCATGCCTGGCTAATGTTTTTTGTATTTTTAGTAGAGATGGAGTTTCACTGTGTTAGCCAGTATGGTCTCGATCTCCTGACCTCATGATCTGCCAGCCTTGGCCTCCCAAAGTGTTAGGATTATAAGCATGAATCACTGTGCCTGGCCATGAGTGAGTTTCTTAATCCTGAGTTCTAATTTGGTTGCATTGTGGTCTGAGAGACTGTTTGTTATTACTTTCATTCTTTCGCATTTGCTGAGGAGTGTTTTACTTCTCATGATGTGGTCAATTTTAGAATAAGTGCGATGTTGTGCTGAGAAGAATGTATATTTTGTTGATTTGGGGTGGAGACTTCTGTAGATCTCTATTAGGTCCACTTGGTCCAGAGCTGAGTTCAAATCCTGAATATCCTTTATTTTCTGTCTCGTTGATCTGTCTGATACTGACAGTGGGGTGTTAAAGTCTCCCACTGTTATTGTGTGGGAATCTAAGTCTCTTTATAGGTCTCTAAGAACTTGCTTTATGGATCTGGGTGCTCCTGTATTGAGTGAATATATATTTAGATAGTTAACTCTTCCTGTTGAATTGATCTCTTTACCATTATGTAATGCCCTTCTTTGTCTCTTTTGATCTTTGTTGGTTTAAAGTCTGTTTTATCAGAGACTAGGATTGCAAGCTCTTGCTTTTTTTTGCTTTCTGTTTGCTTGGCAAATATTCCTCCATCCTTTTATTTTGAGCCTATGTGTGTCTTTGCACATGAGATGTGTTGCCTTTTCTATCTGAATTCTTCAATCCTTCTCCTATGACTAAAGTTGACAAATGTAGTAAATCTAAGTCTTTGTCTTACAATTTGGGCTTTGTATATTCCGTTCTTTGTTCGACTGCACGAAAATGTTTGGTTGTTTAGTACTTTTTTTTTTCTAGTTGATTTTTTGGGCTCTCTTCAGCGACACCAATTATACTGTTTACAGTTTTTGTCTTTTCTCTAATAGTGTTAATTTCTCTTTCCTCTTTTTTCCACTGTTATTATCTCAGGCCCCTTCTCTATGCTAGCAATTACATTTTCATCTGTATGTCTTCTGGTTTTTGCTGTTTTTATTTAATAGTCCTCTTATTTTGCTGTATTGGTCCCCATTTCTTATTTCCCTTGATTCTACAATCTCCCTTTTACTCTATAGCTCTTATAATCTCCATAAGCTTGTTCAACTACATTTATGATTTTATTAAGATCATATATGGCATAAAGTACCTATGGAAAATTTGTTTTATTTCTTGAGGAGTTTTCTTCCATCATGGGTTGGTTCTTTAGCTGTTTTTGTGTTTTTCTTCCTTTTGTTTTCATAGGATGCCCGTATAGTTGCTACTGTTTATTTTTCAGCTTGTATACACACTACTTGGCCTGCTCTTTCAAGAGCTTCTGTTTACTTTAGCACGGTTTAAATAACATCGCTTGATATCTTTCCTTCTTTATCAGAGCTTATGTGGAAGACAGCTGGTTTCGGTTTCATTAAAGCTGTATTCAGTCGCCCAAAGTTTCATAAGGTGGAGGGAGAGAAGATTGAGAATGGGGAGAGCTCCGTAGGCTCTAGGTTGATGAACTTGGCCTTCGCTTTCTCTTTAGAAATTATAGAAAATGGTCTGCATGTAGGTCTGTTCCATTTAACGGAGTCCTCTATCATGTTCCTGCAGGGGTTCCTCCAGGTTTTATATTCCCTCATTTTGGTGGAGATTACTGGGAAATGGCCAACTTCAATAATTTTTTGAATTCTATAGAAATTCTGAGTCTTTGTGGTGGAAAATGTTCATCGGAGGATCATGTACTTATAATAAGATGGGTAGACAACAAGGGATTCAATTAGCAAATTCAGAAAAAACTGTCCAGATGAGCCAGACCTTGTGGAGAGGAGAGAAAAACAAGGGGAATGGCCAGAACCATGGAATTACATTTTTTGGATTTCAAAAGATGGCATTCAGCTGAATGGAGCAGAGGGTCCAACTGAGGGTGAACTACAGGTGCGCCAACCCTCAGCTGCCATCAGTTACGAGTTTCTCTCTGTGGTAATGACATATGAGAAAACTAGATGTGAAGGAAGTATAGTAAACAGTAACTATTTAGCACCATCTTGGGGGAGAGGGAAGTTCTGAAAGGGCCTGTGCCACCCATAAAGTAATACACAATTAGGAAGGAAAAATCCTGTCTAGGTATAAACAATTTACGCTGGTGAAAGTGGCTACTGCTGACCTGTTCCTTCTCCCACTAACTCTTGTCAAACTGATGTAGATAATAAATCATGTCATTCCACATTTACATTGATTCACATTTTCCATTAATTCTACTACTAAACTTCAGTGCTTAGAAGAAACCAGGACCAAGAAAAAAAAGAACTTACCCTAAGTCACCTTGTATAAAATGGATTAGATTCTGCCCAATATTGTGGGTCAACGTAGAAATATGAATGCTTTCAGTTTCTAACTTCATCTTCCCTAGGGCCAACTGTTCGTCCCCTTTTTCTGAGTCTCACCACATTTGTTGCTCTTTCTGAAGAATTTCATGAAATTTTGGCTCACTTTCTTTCTTCAGGGCCACTTCTGACGGTGGAGCAGAGTTGGGCTCCACTCTGAACCACTGCAGGGTGTATCATCTGGTCTTGTTTGGTTGACACTGATGAATTGTGTGTTTGTGCGTGTGTGTGCGTGCACGTGTGCCAGTACTTGCCATTTCTGTTCATTTGGTTAGATTCTGATGTAGGGGGAAGTTTTTAAATCTGTTTTCATTTTATCATTTTTGCTCAGCAGTTAGGTTTTTTTTTTTTTTTTTTCTCTATGGGGCTGCATGACTGGCAAACTGAGTTTCTTTGTTGTTTGTTTATTTTGGCTTTATTTTGTTTTGAGACAGAGTTTCACTCTTGTTGCCCAGTCTGGAGGGCAATGGCGCAATCTCGGCTCACCACAACCTCCACCTCCAGGGTTCAAGCAATTCTCCTGCCTCTGCCTCCTGAGTAGCTGGGACTACAGGCACGAGCCACCACACCTGGCTAATTTTGTATTTTTAGTAGAGACGGGGTTTCTCCATGTTGGTCAGGCTGGTCTCGAACTCCCGACCTCAGGTGATCCACCCACCTTGGCCTCCCAAAGAGCTGGGATTATAGGCGTGAGACACCACGCCCGGCCCAAACTGAGTTTTTTTAAAGCTTTTCTGTGAATCATAAATTCTGCTGAAGCCCTATGGTGTATAAATTATTTTCAATCTCTCCTTTCTTCATTTATATTTTCATATAGTCCCTATTCATAACACAATGATGGCTCAAACTATATATAATGTGAATTGAGTTTCTAATTTAATAGAAAATCCAAATTCTTTTTCTTGGAAAATCCAAATTCTTTCTTTCTTGCCTATCATACTGGGCACAAAGACCCATTTCTAGGAAAGGGGGATGATGCCATCACTTAGAATAAGGAACCACTAGTATTAAGCAAAAGTACAGCCCTTGCTGAATCCCTGAAGAGGACTTCCATTCACAGACATACAGACAGAAGTCTCAACCATGAAGGTAAATGCCAAAAATGAGCTTTTTATGATTTTGATAAACACAATAAATAGTGGTGGTTGAGACAAGTAATGGAGCATATTTTAAAAGCTGAATAGTTTCTCCACATGTCATTCATTTAGTGATAAAAAAGAAAGAAGAGAAAAAATGGTTAAAAAAGAAAAAAGAATGAGCCAAACTTCCAACTACTGGCTCTTGGCCAGGAAAACTTCATAAGAGATGAAAGCTGCCTTCATCATTATTCATTCGGCAAAATAATCCACGCTTAAACGAACGACTTTTATATGTGCAGCATGTGCTATGTATTCTGCTTCCAGGTGGGGCTTGTTCCAGCCCTTGTTGTGGTTTCATTTGCTGTGGTTGATCCAACTTGAAAATGAGTTGAAATCCTGGTGACCCACCTTGGCAGGATCTGCTGTCTGAGGCTGGAGTGAAGCCCATCTCACACTCGCAGCGATATGCACCCGGGACATTAAGGCACTGTCCGTTCTCACAGAGGTTTATGTTTTCCGCACACTCATCAACATCTGCACAAAAAAAGAAATTCCATCTCTGTCAAGTTCCAAATTTCATGACATATTTTCTCCCTGCCCTATAAATAGATCAGTTTTACTGGCTTGACTTGATGCTCATTAACATGAAACAATAGCTAATCACATTCACTTAAAGGAGGGTATCAACCTGAGAGAAAGTCTATTTATCCTGCTCCCCCAACATTCAATTGTAATATAATTAAAGAAAAGCTATTTAACCTGCACCCTAACATTCAATTGTAATATTATTAATAGGAGAAATGCAGACGTCTCTCACATTTGCCTTCTCTTGTCAGTGGTATGCCAACATTATTTAGATATGAAAAACACTGGAATTAACCTTAAAATGGTGATCATTCTTTGAGAAAATTACAGTATTCGAATAAACGACTTGCTTTTTCACTAGTTCAAGTGTTTTAAAGCAAACTAGAGACACTATGGGAATGGGGAAAGTTTCTTTCATGTCATAATCTTATAAAAAATACTTCTATCTTAATTACACAAACAGACATTACTCATAGACCTTAAAGATAATTTAATTATATCAAGTGGAATAAGAGGGAAGGAAAAACCAATGTTTAGTGAGGGTGTCATTTGCCATGTGCTGTGCTGGTTGCCTGACATGCATTTTTTCACTGAATTCACCAATCTCCTGAGGTTTAGAGGGGAAGAACCTATGGCTAAGAGCATCCAAGTAAGCTGACAGAGCCACACCAAGGTGATAATACATGTTGACTGAGTCAGGATCTGATTGCAGATGTGTCTGACTTGAAAGCCATGCTCTTTCCTTGACACCATAGTGCGGAGAAATGCCAGGAAAGATGCAATATCTAGGGCTACAAGTAATGAAGCTTTACAATTGAATAAACACATTTCCTTAAACAGGCATCTGAAAATGATGAGGCTGCATTTTTGATGTCAACAATTAGAAAATAATTTAGTCTATCCTTTAATTATGGGTTTAAAATGTGTACTGAAAATCAATTGAGAAACACTTAAACTTTATGAACTGAAAATTATTCAACTTTATGTCCAGCAAGATTATCTAATCTTATACATGCATATAATGAGAGGATGCTTTATCCTCAAAGAATATGAATGAATAGAAGCTAAATAGAAGCTAATATTTACTGAAATTTTGTGATATGTTCTTCTAAGTCCTTTATTTGTATTATTCCATTTAATCCTTTCAATGTCATGTGATAAACTACTGAGACTTTGATAAACACATTAAATAGCAGTGATCGGACAGGTCATATATTCTATCTCAAAAAGCTGAACAGTTTTCCCATGCCATTCATTTAGGAATAAAAAAGAAGAAAAGAAAATTGTATTATTACTATTTCATGTTAAATCAGGCCAGACAAGTTAAGCAATTCACTTACAGTTACAGGCAAAAAATGGCATAGGCAAGATTTGAATCCAGGTAGTCTGATCCAGACAAAGGCTGGGATTTTTTAACCACCATTTACAAATAAGTAAGATAAAATGGCAAATCATTAACAGTACATGATTGTTACAAATGCCTTTATTTGAAAACTTTCAATACTGTATCTGGAAAGTCATTCAGATTTTTGTGTTTAATGTAAGAGAAAGATACATAGTCACCTGCAGGTCAAGTATAAAAAAAGAAGTAGTTACTTTTGTCTCCTCTAGCTATAATTTTCTTCAAATAAGGAAGCATATAGTGTTCTATGACTATCCCATCAGAGCACACCTCAGGACTATCACCCACCTGAGCAGGTAAAGCCATCTCCAGTGAAACCTTCGGAGCAGGCACAGCGGTATGAGCCTGGGGTATTTACACACTGAGCATTGATGCTACACTGGTGGGTTCCATTAGAACATTCATCCAGATCTGCAGAACACAGCAAAAAAGTTCAGAAATGAAAATGCAGCATTTAAGCACCTGGAAGGAACGTTTGCCTTAATTTACATATAAACTGGACAAATGGCATGCGTTTCAGTTTGCAGGCTCACAGTTCCAATTCACTAAGCTCTCAGACCCAATATGCAATGTCCATACAATAAATGTGGGCCAAAATTATGAACTCAAGCATTTTGTGAGATATATAGTCAACATGAATTTTTTTAACAGCTTAAAGCAAACTAGTGTTAGATCTCATTCTGACTTCTACTGAGGGTGAATTTTATTAGTGGTTTCCTTATCAGTAAAAGGATCAATTCTGAAGGTGATACTGAATTTCAGAACAGGAAAATTAACAAAGAGTTTTCCAGTTTATTTAATAGATGAGGAAACAGAGATATGATTCTTGACCTCATGGAACCCTTAGTCTAGTAGAAAAGACAGATGTTAAACACAGAACACAATTAAATCTTGCTACATGTGCCATGAAGAAAAGTTACAAGGTGTCATGAGAGAATAAAAAGGGCATCCTATTTGGGCTGCAGGAACAAAGATGCCCCCTTTGAGGAAGTAGTTTTTAGTAAACGTCAGACCTGAGGATGAGAAAGGCTTAACTTGCTAAACAGAGGTGGGGAAGGGTATTCCTTCCAGAGGGAGGAGCGCATGGTAAGACACCAAGGAGGAAATGAGCTCAGTGTGACTGAAGAAATGAAAGGAGGTTACAGTGGCAAAGCAGAATACACCAGATGGAGGGTGATGGACAATTAAGCTAGAAAGACAATGGAAACCCGCAGCCAAGGGAGGGAAGATGCATTTTATCCTGAATTCAATGGGCTAGAGTGAAGACTATGAAGAGATCGAATCCATGCTCCTGCTGCTACGTGGAGAATGGACTGCAGGAGGGCCAGAGAGGGAACAAGCCAACATACCAGAGGGGGGTTCTTTTAACATTCAGCAGACACCAAGAGCGAGGGTGCATGAGAGACAGAGAGACAGAGAGAGAGAGAGAGAGAGCACAGAGAGACTCTCTTTGCTCTCTCTGGTTGGGACTAGAGGAGAGGAAAGAAGATGTAAAGAAGAGGATGAATTTGGGTGACATCTTGGAGCACAGGAGGTTGGACACAGCTGAATGTCTTGTATCAGAGGCAGGCTGTTTTGCAACAGTTAGCCAAAATGACAGATGGACAAGAAGCACAAAAATGGGAGGCCGAAAAGAGAAAAGGGGTAGGCACATGGGGCTACAAAAATGGGAATGAGGGCATGGTTGAAAAGCTATGATAGTAACCCTGGAAAGATGGCTGGACTAGAGGCTGACGCTTCACTAAGCCATTGCAAGATGTTATTTAGTAGTTATTTGGAAGCTCTGATACTTCAAATTCTGTAGTCAGCACATAAACTTTTGATAAGTATGAAATATTTGAATGGATAAAAAAGTATATATTCAAATTAACTTATAGTTTTGGTAAGAAATCTTAAAGCTATTTTTTAATCCTTACTGTGGGTCTATACGTTTTTTGTAAGTTATCGGGGGATGTGAGTTTAGCTTGCTTTCTTTTCTCTTTTAAATTGACCTGGAAATTCTTGCCAGTTGGAAAAATGCTTTATTGTAAGGCAAGTGAAACACTAAGCTTATTACACAGAACTGTGAATGACACTCAGGGTATATTCTAGTCCCTTGCCTCTCAGATATAAAATACTTCTTCTTAGACTCTGGCTCAAGAACCATAAAACTTGGAGAAATTGTCCATTTTTTTTCTTCAAATAAGACCTCTTGGAATCCAAGAAAGCATTTAGAATTTCCTGTAAGAAGAATTCTATTTTCTAACAAGATGCTGGTATTGTTGACTTACTACAAACTTAGGTTATCTGAAAAAATCTTTTATTGCCCTCCATTTATTTCACTGGATTTTAAATCTCACTGATTACTTCTTTGAAAAGACTGGAGGAACACACTCGTCATTTTTCATCATACAGCTGTGTTTGGATCGCCAGCTGCATATCAATTTTTTACTGAACAACAACACATTAAAAAACAGGTGCCAAGGCATACTGTTGAAATTTTGATATGGGTAAAGGAAACTCTTAGGCAGGAATTACCTTGCAACTAAGATAGCCTTTTTATAAGGGAATTAATAAAAGCGAAGCGCATGATTCTACAAGTGTGCCAAAAAGAGCCTTCAAAAATCTGTGCCCTAGCAAAGGATATTTACATTTGCAAACTCACCAATACACTTGATGCCATTTCCAATCCAGCCTTCTCTGCAGCTGCATTTGAAGCTTCCTGGGATATTCAGACACGAAGCATGCATGTCGCAGTTATGAGCACTGATTTCACACTCATCCACATCTGAGAAACCACAATTCATAAGAAAAAAACAAAAATACAAACTAATTAATTCTACTTCCAGGTATATTTTTGTATAGGTAACACTTTAAAGTAAAGATGCAACTGTGTGGAGAAAATGGTAGCCTAACTTTTATTCTTAAGCTTTGTAGACTGCAAGAGGATTTGGAAAATTCATGATCCTAATAAAATGAGTTCTTCCCTAGAAAGAACTGTCAGCCACTTTCCAGTAGAAGAGAGATAAGACACAGCAGCGCTGCTCCCTGGCAGGTACGTGTGTCATCCTGGGGCCTTCTTCCCTGTCCAGACTCAGACACAGCTCCATAAAGAGGACATTCGATTACAGATCAAGAGAAATCTTATTTCCAATAATAGACAGTGCTATTGATATTTATTACATATTTTTCATGAAGATAAGAATCTAACCTTTTTAAAAAAGTAATAGTTTATTCTCTTTTTAAAATTACATGATCATTTGTCATTTTAAAAATCAATATAAATATTTTATAAAATTAAAAAACTATAATTTAGGTGTTTATTTTTATTTCTTCTATTTGAGATTATAGAAAAATATTCACTGGGAATGTTATCTGGAAAGCAGCCAGATGCTTTCGCCAGTGTGTGTGCGTGTGTGTATTTGTTTGTCTGTATACACACACACATACCCTTATATATGTATGTATAACCTATGTAGATTTGGTTCTCCAAAGCTTTCTTGACTATAAATAGTAATGTGTTCCATCTAGTTCAATGATTACATACTATAGACGCTGAAATCACACACACACACACAAACACACACACTCTCTGTCTCTCTCTCTGTTGGCTTCACATCAACCCTGTCAGTGGTAAACATGCAGAACACCTTCTTTTATAATCTGTCCCTTAATGGAGGGGTCAGCTTAAGGGCTGGGTTGCCTTCTAAGTCTTCCACCACCTGCCTTAAAAAAATATCATACATAAGTCTTAAATTGAGCACTGAGGAATACATGATCCAAAACCTTGACCCTGGCACATCCTAGCCCCACTTGCATGCAAAAGGCTAAAACTACTTAGTAGAGAAAGGGAACAAAAGACAAAGTGGGTGAAGTAAGCAAAGAAGGAAAGTGAAGAGAGAAAAAAGAGAAAGGCAATTTGGGCAGAGAGAAGACAAAAGCAAACAGAGAAGAGCAAACAAGAAAGGAAAATATGGGAGAAAGGAAGAAAGGGAAAGGGTCTCAATGAAACTTAAGATTGATTTTTACTAGTTTAAAAGAAGTGCAGAGGTAAACGGCAACTGGGATCCTGGGTCTTTTGGTGCTCTTTGTTCATGAATGCCTTCCATGTGGGCAGCAGTCATACTCAGAAAGTGACTGCTGCTGCATGAGCCACCATTAGCGGTCAGGGCCACGGGAACCGGACTGCACTCCCACTCACTCTCTGTCACAGCCCACAGTCAGCCTCCCGGTGGGTGGCTCAGACAGTGTGCTACCACAGAGACCAGCCAAATCCATCACACATGCTATGGGTCACACACTCATCCCACACACAGTCACAGCCTGGTGACAGGTAACCGGCCTAAGGGATGCCAGAAAACAAACGATGCTGAAAGTTGGCCTTTGACATCTGAGAAGTTGAAACACAGAGAACACAAACTTGAAACCTACCTGTACATCCTGTGGTCCCCTTCTTCACTGAGTAACCCAGCTGACAGTGGCAAATGAAGGATCCCTTTGTGTTCTCACATTCCCCAAACATGCAGATATTTGAATTTAGGTCACATTCATTCACATCTAGAAAATTTATTTTCAATATCTTAGTAGGTGTTCATCACAGTAACTTAAAAGCTATCTTCTACACTGAATAGCATAATACTGAAATACACAGGTGCGATCTAAACTATAATCCATCTGCAAATCATCGTGTTGCAGATAAATATACTATCTGCCTTTAGAGATTTTTAAAAGTAATTCTTCCTGAGATTTTATAGTTCTAGTAAATTGATTTGAATTTTTAAAATAACAACTGAAAAAGCCTTCCTTTTATCATGCTTGTGTGTGCATGTGGGTGTGTATGCACGTGTGTATATAAATGTTTATCCTTTCTTATGATACCCACCAATGCATGTTTTCATGTCCATGGAAGCCATGAAGCCATCATAGCAGAGGCAGCGATACTCTCCAGGAATGTTGGTACACTGACCGCCATCACAGATGTCAGGATTGTTTTCACATTCATCAATGTCTGATGATACAAAATTAGCATCAAATGAAAATAAAAATGTCATTCATCAATCTCAAATGCTTTCGTTTTCTATCTAGTTCCACTTGGTAATATCTGCAGCCATATTTTCAAGAAAAAATTAACTAGATGTACAAAGCCTATGTGTTTTCCTTTCTATACCTGCACACGATCTCCCATCTGGCATCAGGGCATAACCCTCACTGCAGCTGCATTCGTAGCTTCCCTCTGAATTTGTGCACTGGGTGTCACAGCCTCCGTTCATTATCATACATTCATCAATATCTGTGAAAACAGCAACGCAACCACATTACTTGTTAGGTCTGCTTCCTTAAAAGGAGTTTTCTTCTTTTTAAACAGATAATGCTAACGTGGCTTTGAATTTTTCTCCCCACTATGTGCGTTGATTGAACATCATCCTTCTTAGTTCTTTTAACTTCATTTTAGGCAGCATTCCATGTTTAACTGCAGTACCCTAAGATTAAATAATTTGGAAATAGAAGAACTATGGGGATTAGAGAATTTTCTACATTAAGATGAGTGAGTCTGCTGCAAGACCAACAAAATATCTGAGATCTGCCCCCAGTCTTACATTCATTTTCGGGACAAAGGATTTGCATAAGCTTCATTATAATTCAGTGCCAAAAGTTTTCCTAGGCTGATTTGAGACATATGAGTTTCAGGCCTGCTTGGTCTCCCCTTACCTGTACAGCCCTGGCGGTCTGGCGTGGCCTGATATCCAGGATTGCAAGAGCACTGATAGGTTCCAATCATATTCACACATTTTCCATTTCTGCAGAGATTGTCACTCAGGGAGCATTCATTAATATCTATAAAAGATACAAAGAATTAATGCTTTATACAATATCGAATCACTACAGCCATCAGAAAGGTGCTTCACCAGAGCAGTGGTCTCCAAAGGGGTTTGTGTACTTCATGGGGAAGTGAAATGTTCTCCTGGGGGATTGAAAGAAAATGCTGGAGTCTCTATTTCCATCTACAACAGTACTGTTGAGCAAAGCTTTCTACAATGATGCAACTGTTCCATATCTATGTGGTCTAATACACAGCTGCATGTGCTACCGAGTACTGGAAATATGGACAGTATAACTAAGGAATATTTAATGTTATTTAATTTTAACTGAGTTTACATAGCCACATGTGGCTAGTGACTATCATGTTAGACCACACAGATTGCACACATGCCAGAACTGAAGCTAAATACTACTTAATATATGAACTTACACTGGCATGCTCACCTGGTCTATATTAGATGGTGAAGTGTTGCCTACATGATTTGAAGTATCCTGATGGAAGACTGATGGTTCCACAAGACAGAGGCATGACAACAGGGCCTTCACGTGTTTAATTGCTTACACTGTATTATGTTTCGTGTGTCAGGATAGTAATCTACAAATCACACTGCCTGTTTTAAAATAAACTAACCCCTATAATATGGGCAGGTGTCTTAAAAATAAACTAGTACCAATAATGTAAGCACAAGATAACAGAAAAAAATGCCAGAGTGATATGCTTCCTTATGTAAACTACTTGTCAGGCATAAGATAACATAAAAAACAGTGACAATATAATCAGATATAACCAGAAATTCATTCCAAATTCTCAAAATAACCAAGATTATATGGCATGGGTTTATGCTTATGATCACTAAGTGTATATTACACAGAAATATACATTTTGTATTCTGCATTGTTCCTTTATACTCTTTTAAGCTGTAAGATCCATGAAAACTAAGTAACAAAGTAAACTTAGATCTGTGACTCACTGTACCTCAATATGTACAACCATGAATAAATATTCTGGAATTATTAGTGTGAAAAAGCCTTTTATACCACTATTAAAATGAAGTAAGAACATTAAAAACCTTTTCATTTATCACTTTAAAATATCTATTTAATCTACAAAAAAATTCACCTCATATACTAGCAAGGCAATACATATGGCTTATAAATAAATATATATGTATTAGAAAGGTGTGCTCAAATTATGATTTGAAATTTAGTGTGCAATCTGTTCTATTTTAGGCTGTCTTATTTGCTTATGGTTTTAAGAAAGATTTCCTGTGAAGAACACGCTTTCTGGCTAAATCAAAGTTTTAAAGCCAGTATACTAGGAACATAGTAATTCCAGAGACCTTCACGTACTATGAAAAGCAATAGGTTTCAATGTCCAAAGACCAGTCATTAGCCTTCTTATATCCTTTCTGGCATCCCTACAGAGCTCAGGGCAGATGAAGGAACCCAGTGTTTCCCTGAGAAGTGGGTTAAGGGAGCACCGTGTTCACACACATGCAAGCTGCTCTGTGAGCAGGCACAGGGGCGCAGAGCAGAGTCTGCCTGAGTAGATGGGAAGACGCTGGGCAAAGGTGTACAATGCACAGGGCAGCTTTCCCATTTCTTCCTAATGGAGGATGACACCACAGGGACATCCACAGGGCTCCTCACCAATCACGTGGCTTGCAATAAAAAAAGAGGCCAACCAGAGGAATGCCAGCTCATTCGAGAGTGTCACCCAAGCCTCCACTAAAGACACAGCCTGTGTCCAGATGTAGGGAATCTCAATTTCCACCTTTTAATAAGCTAGATTTCATGTGCTCCTCAAACAACAGGTTTGTCAGAACTGATCCCTGCTCTTTACCAGTTGTGCTGGGCAGGTTTATGTGCTGAGGAGATAAACTCACCCACACAGTCCTCACGGGATGGTGACAGCTCGTGTCCCAGTGGGCAGTCACACTGAAAGCTGCCCTCAGTGTTCACACAGGTGCCACCCCTACAAAGGAGAGGGTTACGTTCACATTCGTCAATGTCTGAAAGGTAAAAACGTGAGATCCATTAAAGAACTCTGAGGGAAAAATATTCACACATACAGCGTGGGAGAAAGAATACTATCTGATGGGAGAGTGTGAGTCAGTGTAAGAGATATGCTCATGGGAGATGGGATAATGCTTTCCTCACTTTTCCTACAACCAACAGAAAAACTAAACATTCTACTCTTAAAGGTAGTAAGCTTTCAAGAAATTTAATTGCATGAAATGAGCAGCCTCATAAGGGGTAGAAATAAATAATATTTGCTTTATATCACCCCAGACTCATGATATATTGTTGTCAGTTATTCTGGTGTCTATAACACTAATCAGAGTGAAGGAAAATCTTAGATTTATAACCTACTATATCCTATGAGGTAAGTCCTATATTGTACTGAAAATTAAACAGTGGGCTAAAAGGTTGGGAATACCAAAAGGGTTTGTAATAGTACACAAATAAGAGCAATAACCTGGGATTGGCATGACTGAATACAAATCTTGGGGCCACCACATGATGCCATGCATTTTAAATGAGTCCCACCTAAGTAACTAGTCTGTGTGATTTTAGATTCTACGAATAAACAGGATCCAATCTGAATATCTCATTGCCATGAAGGCGCCAAGAGGTTGGGGCTCCCTAAGAGCTATCCAGGAGCGCATTTCCTGTCTGACATTTAAATCTCTTCTCTCTCTCACCACATCTGACATTTAAATCTCGCCTCTCTCTCACCAAAGATCCTGGCCACGCATGCCGTTCACAGCCCAAAGATAAGCAAAGGTCATGCACACGAATGAGTCTGTGCTAGTATGGCTTCAACCTGGCGAGGAAGAGCTCACGGTGCTTACCCATGCAGTTCTTCATCATCATGAACCCGCTTTCATAGCCTTCGAAGCACTCGCACTCAAAGCTGCCCGGTGTATTGACGCAGATTCCACTGCCACAGAGGTCAGGAGAAATCCTGCACTCGTCGATGTCTAATTCATAGGGTTTAAAAGAAATTTAAAAATTGAATGAGACAGACTTGGCCTTCCATGTGAAGGTGCTGCACGCTTGAAATGTTGGGGAAATTGGTGGCTAACAGTACAAGGGTATGTTTTGAGAAGATCCAGATAGAAGGGCCTAGGGCCTGAGGCACATTCCTTTCCCCAACTGCCAAAACTGTCACACCAACAGGCAAGTGGTGCCTTTTCACCTGTAAAAATTCTGAATTGTGGATTTCTTTTTGTGGCTTAGAAATAGTAACAGAAGAGGGGGTCATGGTAGCTCATGCCTGTAATCTCAGCACTTGGGGAAGCCCAGGCAGGAGGACTGCTTGAGGCCAGGAGTTTGAGACCAGCCTGGGCAATGCAGGGAGATCCCATCTCTAAAAAAAAAAAAAAAAAATTATTGGGGAGGCTGAGGTGGGAGGACTGCTTGAGCTCAAGAGGTCAAGGCTACAGTGAGCTATGATGTATGATGTGCTACTGCACTCCAGCCTGGGTGACAGAGACACAACCTGTCTCAAAAGAAAAAAAGAAAAAGAAAGAAATGTTAACAGAAGGATGAACCCTGCAACTGTGGTATGGGCTGAATGAGGCAGGTAGTAAATGAGGCAGCCGGGCCCCCATGACCTCATGTGTGATTGGAAGACAGTGCTGGTCTACTATACTAGCCCATGCCACCCCAGGTTGGAGCGTGTGAAGGCAGGGCCCCCGTCTCTGTGCAGGAGGGACTGGCAGACCCCAGAGAGATAGGCAGCCACGATGGACCAACACTGAGTCAGAAAGCACAAATAGGGCAGGGCCATGGTGTGTGCCCCAATTTGTGTTTTTGTGTCATATTCAGATGTAAAGAGCTTATCGATTTAGTAAGCCCTTTGGTGACATGAGCTGTCACCATTGTGTGAGGACTGTGTGGGTGAGTTTGTCTTCTCTTTTTATATATTACAGTAAATAATCTTCAGCATCTATATTCTCAAATACAGGGTTCTCTGAGAAATCTCCTATGCTTATAACTAAGATTTTTAATAGAGAAGTCATGTCTATATAAAATATGTTTAAGAAAACATGGCCTATTTACAAACATTTTAGTTCAAAAATCAAAAGTTTTTAATCTAAAAATCTGTCAATAGGGAAAAATGCTCCACCATGATCTCTTTATTTTGATGAATTTGATTTTGAAGTTTTAAAATCACAGGATTCAGTGCATAATTTGTGCATGTTCTCTTGAGAGGGGGGTCTCAGTCTTTGCTTTCTGCCAGCTTTTACTTAGTTTTTCTGTATTTATTTCTCCAATTACAAGAGTCTTTATTTATTTCCCTCGTTACTGGCCATGAGAAAAAAATGTAAATACTTCCTTTTAAACAAACATCTTAACAGAATTCATTGATTCAATTAAGTAGCTAACAATATGTCTATTGATTTTCTTTCTATCTACCAGTATCTAGGAACTGGTATTAAGAGCCATATGAGGAATGTGTTCTAGGGTGGAACAGGGACAATCTCTGGCTAATGTGATGTAGTGGGAGTTTCATAGTATAAACAGTATGGATTCTAGAACCAGATACCTGGCTACAAATCCCAGTCTGTCATCTACTGAGAATAGGGCCTTGGGAAAATCATTTAGTCTCTCTGTGCCTCAATTTCCTTATTTGTCATAGAATCCACTTCATAGAATTAAATGAATATTTGTTAAGTGCTGAGAACAGTGTCTGTCTCATAGAAAGTGCATGTTCTCTCTCTCTCTCTCTGTCTCTCTCTCTGTCTCTCTCTCTCTGTTTATATAAACTTCTCTGCTCTGCCAAGACTTGGTAATTTGGAGGGTGTGGGCTTTTGAATAGGTTCTTGAAGGTTGTACAGAAATGCTAGCTTTAAAGATACAGAATAAATAGGCAAGAGATGAAGCGCACCAGTGAAGAGAAAGGAAGCACTTCAGGGAGCAGTAAGCCACAGACTGGCTGGACTGGAGAGGCTGACAATGAGTGTGGGTACAGGAGGGACCCATAGGATCACTAAAAGCCCCCAGCACGGGAGGAGACTGGACTTTCCTGCTGTGAAGTTGACAGCCAACAATTTTCCACGGAACTTCACATTATATCTGGATCAATGCAGCCCTGTCAACGTGTCAGAGACATTAAGCAACTTGGCTAATTTCACAACAAAGGAAGAGGTGCAGTCAGAACTGGAAGAACCCCGAACTTCTTTATCCAGGACCAGGACTGCCTATACCAGTGGAAGTTGTTCAGTGGGAAGTTACACGATCCAGCCCTGCTTGGATGGTTAACCTGGTGGTTGTGGCAGTGAAGGATCTGACTGTGGGGACTTAACAGGTTGGGAGATCCTGAAGGAGTCTGTGATATAGTAGATACTGTGACATGTCACCCAGGTCCCTCTTCAGGAAAGAAGGACTTACTCCCCCGCCCCATCAGCTATTGGCAGTGTTGCTGGCAGAAAGCCCTCAGATGTCCACTATCCTAAGAGGACCTCTTTCCTGCTTCCCTGGGTAGCTGTATCCCAAGACTGGTCTTGCAGGTACCTAAGTGCATGGCTTCCATGCCCTACTCAAGGCAACTCTGATGGACTGTTCCAGTTCCAGAACTCCCAGTGGCATGGGCTAAGGACTTCAGTGGGGCTGCATCACAGCCCAGTTTCTTTCTCTGCCGACTTCTGCTTTCCTCTCTTCCCTTCCTCATTGTTCATCCCAAGAGCAAGCCCCAATAAACTTCCTGAATGCTCATCTCTGCCTTGGAGTCTGTTTCCTGAGGAGCTTAACCTGTCTCAGTCTAGAAGAAATATCACAGGCACTTGAAATAGCCGGTTTGACAAAATAATTTGCATAACTTTTTTACTTTGGGAGACAGAGATGTCAAAATTCAATTGGGATCTTCAATCCTGTTCAAAATTATACTCCTAATGCATACAGGGAAGTCCCTAGTAGGAGAAAGTACAGGGTAGGGGGAGGAACAAAGAAAGACCAAAACAAAGACAAACTTTCCAGACAGGAAGTTATAAATGTGGGAGTGAAACTCAGGAAGAACAGAGAGTTAGAGACAGGATGTGGGATTCAGCTCAGCAGAGGCCATCCCTGAAGTCATGATGGCAGATGAAACTCTGAGAGGCAGAAGAATGCTGTGTAGAGGACTCTGGCAACACCCAAGGATGGGAAAGGCAAGAATAATCTGTAAAGGTTAGAGAAGAAACATCATCAAGATAGAAGGATGATCAAAACCGGAAAATACCGCAGAAACTAAGAGAAAAGAAAATCTCAAGGAGAGATTTGGCAAGCAGAGAGGTCTAGGAGGAGAGATGTTTTAACACTACAAAGATGTTTTGCAAGAGTAGATGACTATACGTGTATGTGTCTGGGTGACAGAGGGCAAAAGTCAAAATTACAAAACAAATGGCTGGTTGAAAGAGGGGGTGAGACCTAACAGCAGGAAAACGGAATGGTAGCTTGAGAGAAAAGAAGGGCTGAGGAGATATTTTGAACCTGTGTGTAAGTTGAGGAATAGGGAGCAGAGAAGAGGAGGAGATGCTAGCAAGAGGAGAGAGGAGTGAACCTGCTGAGACAACCCAGAGCAGGAGCTGGGAAGGAGGGAAAAGAGGAGGTAACCCCAAATCCAGGTAGAGCATTACACCTCATTCTCTGTCACTGGAGGAGAGGGAGTGGGGGATAAAGGAGACTTTTTTTCTTTTTTGAGATTGAATTTTGCTCTTGTTGCCCAGGTTGGAGTACAATGGTGCGATCTCGGCTCACCACAACCTCCGTCTCCTGGGTTTAAGCGATCCTGCTGCCTCAGCCTCCCGAGTAGCTGGGATTACAGGCACCCACCACCACACCCGGCTAATTTTGTATTTTTAGTAGAGATGGGGTTTCTCCATGTTGGTAAGGCTTGTCTCAAACTCCCGACCTCAGGTGATCCACCCGCCTCGGCCTCCCAAAGTACTGGGATTACAGGTGTGAGCCACTGTGCTCAGTGGGATAAAGGAGATTTTATCACTAGAGAGGAGGCTGTGTGAGAAGGATGCAGGCAATCAGATTTATTCTCAACGAAGGAGAACAGGAATGGATGGGGGCAGGTTGTATACGAGAGGGCATGTAAGCCAGGGAAGAGGTTTAGAAGCAGCACTGAGAGAAATTCAGAAAGTGATGTATGGAGGTGAACATGAGTGTTGCCAAGCGGCTTCAAGGACTGGGAGGAGAATGCAGGAATCTCAGGCAGCGCTCCTCAGACTCTCCCAGCAAAGGGCAGCAGCCAGAGAGGAGAAAACAGAGGTAAGGGGATGAAGCTCTGGAGACAGGGCTTGAGCAGACTTCAAGGCAGCAGGACTTCAGAAGGCCAGATGGACAGCTGTGAAAAGCTCAGAGATAGCCTCAGCTGAACAGGCACAGGAAGGAGCCAGGAAAGACACTGCTGTAAGGTCAGGAAGAAGGAGCAGGCAGGAGCGAGGGCGATAAGGGGAAATCCCACAAAGAATACGAACAAAGACAGTGCTGAAAACGAGATCCTAAAGCACAGCTCACGCATCTGGAACAACATGGTATACTAATTGAAAAAGCTAGAACTTCTCATCTTTTTCAAAGAGAATGTTATGGGTATGGATGCTGACTGAAGTCTAATATTAAGATACCTGTTCACAGATGAGGAAAAGAAGTCATAACTTGTATGTCACAAACCTTAAAATCTTTACAAGAACACTACTCAATTTTATATAATTCTTGTGGATTTAATGACTGTATTTCTTTAGTCATCATATATTTTGAAAATCATTATTTGTATGCTGTAATATAAATATAAAACAAAGAGCATTTTCATGCTATTTTGCAGTTCTCTCACGAGTTTATTTGGAGAACTGGTTTAAGTGTAGGGAAAAGAAACAAAAATAAAAATTTACAGAGCTGGATGCAGTGGCTCAAGCCTGTAATCACAACACTTGGGGAGGCCAAGGCAGGAGGATCACTTGAAGCCAGGAGTTTGAGACCAGCCTGGGAAGCAAAGTGAGTCCCCATCTCTTTAAAACAACAACAACAACAACAACAAAAAAAACTTTTTAATCAGCTGTGCATGATGATGCACACCTGTGCTCCCAGTTGCTCGGGAGGACTGCTTGAGCACCGGAGTTTGAGGTTTCAGTGAGCCATGACCACGTCTCTGCACTCCAGCCTGGGTGACTAAGTGAGACCTTTTCTCTATAAAAAATTAATAAATAAATAAAAATTTTTATGTTCTCAATGAGAGGATGAGCTTTTTAGGCCGGTACTTTCAAACAGAGTAAAGGAAAGACAGACAGAGTTTATCAAATAAAACAGCAGAACCATCTTACCTGTGCAGTTTCTTTCCTCCATGTCTAGAGCAAAGCCATTATTGCAACGGCACTTGAAGCTTCCAATTGTATTTCTGCACTTCCCATAGGTGCACATCCCAGGAAATGCTTTGCATTCATTGATGTCTAAAAGCAGAATAAAGCCAGAATGTAGAGCTGGTTGATATAAATGATTAGGTCCATCACTTTAAGTTAAAAATCTGTCATGGACAACAGTAATGCACCCAAGTGAAAAACAGGGCTACTAAATGTTTCAGTGATCACACTGCTAGCACACACAGGAACCTTCAATATAGTGAAAAAGATCATATATATATATATATATATATATACACACACACACACACACACACATACACACACATTATTTTTTTTTTTTTTTTGAGACAGAGTTTCACTCTTGTTGCCCAGGCTGGAGCACAATGGCACGATCTTGGCTCACTGAAACCTCCACCTCCCAGGTTCAAGCGATTCTCCTGCCTCAGCCTCCCGAGTAGCTGAGATTACAGGTGAGTGACACCACACCCAGCTAATTTTTGTATTTTTAGCAGAGAATGGGTTTCACCATGTTGGTCAGGCTGGTCTTGAACTCCTGACCTCAGGTGATCCACTCACCTTGGTCTCCCAAAGTGCTGGCATTATAGGCGTGAGCCACCACACCCGGCCAAAGATCCTATATGCTTAAGAAAGAGTTCTGATCCCTTTATTTCTCACTACTTGTTTTATAAAGATAAGTGGGGATAGGTAACTTCTTGCTACAGATGTAGCTATCAGGGCGACATCTCAGGTTGAAGAGGAACAAAGAGTAGAAGAGCAAGATAAGCAATCTGTTTTATCTCTTTACTTCAATGCCATCTTATAGAGGGGATTTATACTCTTGGGACGGAACATAGGTCACAAAACATAAGTTTAACTGAGAAAATAAAGTGGGAAGTTAAACGTTTAAAGCAAAACCAATTCTCAGAAAATGTGGAAGGCTTCCTGTTGGTGAAGAAGGACCAAGGTGCTGGCCGCAGGCAGTTACCTTTGTAAAATGGACGCCCAGTAAGAACATCCCCTCGGTTAGCAAAGCCAGCCCCGCGGGGGCACAGCATCTCATATTCCTTGGTGCCAAGTTTGGGGCACTCTTCACACTCGGTGCCCCAAGCCGCCCCGACAGCACAGCAGCAGGCATCCATGCGGAACTTTCCAGGAACGGGGTGAATGCACTCATCTTCATCCCACTTCAAGTAACACTGCTCCATGCGAATATCTACACCGAGAGTGAAATCACAGGGTGAGAATGAGTTGAAACACCCATTGAACAGTCACATGTCAAGCGTCTGCTCAGCACCAGGCATCACGCAAGGCCCTTGCGGTGTACTGGTGGGCAAGACACAGTCCCTGACCTCCTGGAATGGACTCTACAATGACAGTAATTTAAGGAGAACAAAGGTGAGATCCTCTTCAGTCTTTCTTAATTCTCACAAGAAACCCTCAGGAAGAAAAGGTCCTCTCGTGACATGACTACTTCATGTTTTGATTCCTTTTTTGTATTGTTCACTTTAGAAAAAGTAAGATAATTTTAATGATAATTTTTCCTGTTCAAAGAATTGCTTCAAGTGCCTTTTAAGCAGCCCTGTCAGATCCCGTTCATAAACAGTTAATGATCGGGTATAATCTATTTGCCAATTTGTTACAACTATTAAAATCACTATAAAAGAAAGAAGTGTTATAATATTATTGCATTTAAGGTTTTTTTGTTTGTTTGTTTTTTTTTTCTCCTGCCAAATTTACCTTTTTGCATCATGGTTTTTCCCTGGATTATGTGTAAGGGGTCAATTATTTATTTAAATGTCACATTTTCCCTCCAACTTCAAAACAGACCAGCATTTCAGTGCTTAGCCTGTGCTAGCCAGGACCTTAGAATATCTATAAACAGTCACCTACATCTGAAAGTAGAGTAGACCAGCATGGTCTATAAATAACATGTTCATCTGTTAGCAAACAGATTTATTTTCAAATCATAGTAAAGCACTTGGCTGTTTAATTACAAATATGGATAATGAGTTTGGAAAAGTTTCCTTAATCAAATAACATTTCTTTGATAAGAACATTTTAAGACATTAAATCCTTTCCAGAGGCTGAAAACTGTTTAATGGAGGAAGGAGATCCCTGATGGAAATGTACACATAAAAATTAATGTTTACTACTGTAGTTACTGTCAATACTGATTCTTTCAACTTCTAAACCAAAGGTAACATCAACTTTAGTAACTGCCTTTAACCTAGAATTTCACAGAGTTACATTTCTGAATACTGGAATTAAAAAGTCCTATTTTTTTTTGAGATGGAGTCTCGCTCCGTTGCCCAGACTGGGCGTGGCATGGTAGCTCATGCCTATAATTTCAGCACTTTGGGAGACTGAGGCGGCTGGATCACCTGAGGTCAGGAGTTCTAGATGAGCCTGGTCAACACGGCAAAACCCCGTCTCTACTAAAAATACAAAAATTAGCTGGGCATGGTGCCAGGCACCTGTAATCCTAGGTACTTGAGAAAAAGTACTATTTTTAAAGAAAAAGTAATTGTGGTAAATTTTTATTTTGATTCAGCAGACTGAATGTAGAGATCCACAGATGGCGATTCTGTCTTATATATCTACATTAACACAAACCAAAAAGCCACATGCTTTGCCAGTGTGAAGTGTGATAGTAATCCAGAGTCTCATTATCACAGGGCTCCGAGGGGCTAGTCTCCTTATAGCTGGCCCCATCCCATAATGTCAGCAGGTAAGTAAGAATCTTTCCAAGATGTGAAAGTTTTGTATAAGTACAGTTGGCCTAAGAACTCTGGCCTGAGTCACACTGTGAGGTTACTGAAGAAACCTGCTCAAGAAGCCCAAGACAAACTAAAAATGTACCATTTCAAAGCTTATTGGAATAAACTGGGGTGAGAGGGGAAAGGCATTTAAACTATGCATGTAAAAACTTATAATAGCTAGGAAGAGTAATCCTTTCTTTAATACTGAGACCTCTATAAATGTTAATATCAGGAATTAAAAAGCACACTACTGAGAACTCTATGAATATTTATATCAGGAATTAAAAGTCAGCACACTGGCCACGATAAGGCCTCTCAATGCTGCGATTGTCCTTGCATGGAAATTAAAATAGCAATTTGGAAACCTTTGGATGGTCCATGTTCTCTGCAGTTTGCTGCAGTCCCCACTGCTCCCTGTTGTCGCTTCACTCACTGGTATATTACATGCTTGGCTCCTGCAAGCATCTGAGTTTGGGATGCCTGATTCACATGAGGTTCTATCAAAGCATTTACCACAACTTTAGTTCTCAGAATACTTTACATTTTCATGTGCCAGTTGTTTCCTGAAACTTTCTCACATCCCCAGACAGAATGAATTAATATAGCATAATTCAAGCAGTGACAAAAGCATTTAAGCAAAGTACAAGGATGAAGAATCCAATATATTATCTTAGAATATTAAAAAATGCTTTAATTTTTTTTCTTTTTTCTCTGAGATGGAGCCTTACTCCGTCGCCCAGGCTGGAGTGTAGTAGCGTGACCTTGGCTCACTGCAACCTCCGCCTCCCAGGTTCAAGCAATTCTTCTGCTTCAGTCCCTCGAGTAGCTGGGATTACAGGCATGAACCAGCATGCCCAGCTAATGTTTATATTTTTAGTAGTGATGGGGTTTCTCCATGTTGGCCAGGCTGATCTCGAATGCCTGATCTGAGGTGATCAACCTGTCTCAGCTTCCCAAAGTACACTCCCAGTCATAATTTTGAACAATGTTATTGAAACTTTATTTTGCCTAATAATAATTTACAATCAGTGATATATCTTCATATATTACAGTATTTTGTTATAGAAGATAACTTGATTTCATTAGTCATTTGACTGTATTATATTATTATTTTGTCATTTTCTTTTTTTAAAATTTTGTTAGTTTTGGGGGAATATTTTGTCATTTTCAAATGATACTTATTTCTAAACATTGTAGATCACTTAAAGATAATTTTTAAAATACTTAAAAATCTGAAAGAAATTTTCTTTATTTTTGTACTTTGGATATTATGTTTTCTAAATAATTTTGTACGATTTTACAGTCATGCTTTCAACCCAGATTTAAATGTGCTATCAAAATTCAGTTAAAAATGAAATCTGTTTTAATTATAATAACTAAACTGTATGGTATTGCAAACTTTTTTCTTACCAGTAAATTTTAAACATCACTGAGATATTTAAATACTTTAAAGATCATTGCATATAACACCACTATTATTTATGCTTTGTCTACATGCCTAATTTCAAATACAAATCTATGTAAAGTCCTTTTATAAACTAAAAATTTACTGTTCCGTAGCTTATTGGGGAAAAAAAATCTCTAGGTAAATGAAAAATTGTTACATACAATGAAAATTAATAGAAATGTATTTTTCAATCATGAAATTCAAGTTCAGTCAACCATGACACTAATAAAGAAAAAGGTCAAATCACCATTCCTATAATACTATGTTGAAAGAAAGAGATTCATCACTACAGATCTTTAAAAAATAAAGTATTAAGAAAACGTAAACTCTAATAGCAGTAAAGGAAGGACCAGAATTATTGAATGTTTTTAAGCAGAAGCAACATATCTTTGCCGATGACTTTACCCATTGTATTCAGAGTGTAGCTGCAATGAGCTGACAAATGTATACTTTTAAAATCCTAGTCTCCAACTTTCCTTCTGTGTTCAACATATCCTTACTCTTATTAACTCAGTGTGAAAGACTGAAACTGCCTTAATTATCTGGTTGAAGAAATGGAAGATTTTGAGATAGATTTTTGAGCAGTACCAACTTTTGGCATGAAACAGAAACAATTTCACTTAAATACATTCACTTTTAAAACAGCCTCTGGTGATTTCCTCCTAAATATCTCATTTAAAGTAACTTTTCTCAAGTACAAACTCTGTGGTGTTGGACTAGCCACTGCTTAAAGAAGGAAATTCATGGCTTGTTTTACACATAGAATACATGAAGGCGTGAATCTTACCCAAACACACACGGCCGGTCCCATCCAACGTAAGGCCTTCAGGGCACTCGCAATGAAAAGATCCCTTACTGTTGACACAGCGTCCATTTGGACAAACGCCAGGGAACACCTCACACTCATTAACATCTGCAGGGAAATGGAGCCAGCAGAGGAATAAAGATGTTACAAATAGAAAAAGCAGGTGTGGTCCTACTTCATGTATAGCATTTTCAATCCACATTCAACACAACGTGGATTACTACTTGAGTTAAACAGAAATATTCCACAACCCAGCCACCCGCTTTCCTAGGCACCAGCTATGAAAATTACCACAGCCTTGTCTCTCCATGAAAGACAGCCCAGACATGTGCCTTTGCCAGCTGTTCTGGGCCTTAAAGTCTAGTGATGTATTCATGAAATTTACACAACTCCATAAAGAGGAGAAATGGGAAACTCTAAGCTGTTTCCTAAGAGAATTATGCTAAAGCACTTGTTGATTACATTGAGTATTTTTATTGAAACGTCAAGGTTTCTGAAAATGATAAACATCTCCAAAATCTGAGAGTGAATGTTAATTTTATGTACTGCTCTAAAGATGTATAGTATCTTCCAAGGAAGGATACTCTCACCTTCACATGTAACACCTTTAATCCTGGCAAGCCCTCTTGGGCAAGCTGTATCTGTAAGAACAACAGGACAAATTTTACTTCATTATAGAATAAAATACAACCATGTTATGCTCAAGAAGAAATATAATGGAATCAAAATGGAACTAAATACAAACTGCAAGGCGGGGTCTTAGGGTCCAAGGACATCACTGTCCCCTCTTCATTCAGTAGGGCACATGACTTTCTGTGGTACCTCCATCAGTATTGACCTGTATTGAGATTCTCATAATTTTTCCTACAATTTCTTTTTGTTGTCACATTGACAACTGAGTTAAGAGTAAACAGGTCAGGCGCGGTGGCTCATGTCTGTAACCCCAGCACTTTGGGAGGCCGAGATGGGTGGATTACTTGAGGTCAGGAGTTGGAGATCAGTCTGGCCAACATGGTGAAAGCCCACCTCTACTAAAAATACAAAAATTAGCCGGGTGTGGTGGCGGGCATCTTTAGTCCCAGCTACTCGGGAGGCTGAGGTAGGAGAATCGTTTGAACCCGGGAGGTGGAGGTTGCAGTGAGCCGAGGTCACGCCACCGCACACTAGCCTGGTGACAGAGCGAGAGTCCGTCTCAAAAAAAAAAAAAAAGTAAGCAAAAGATTTGAGGAAAACAGCCACCACACAAACAAGGATACTGGAGGATACAGTCATCTAGCAGATTCTAGCTGATTCCCTTCCATGAATAAAATATTTAGAAGGCCTGCTTATGTACCAGGATAAACCAAATACACATTTTAAGAGGTAAAAAACATTAGCCAGCAAAGATAACATTTTAGCAAAGGTAAATGATCTCAGGTCTTCTTCACTAAGGAACTACATAGTGAAAGATGTGTCCTAGTGGCAGGAGAAGCTTTCCAAGGAGAAGTCGAGAAGCCCCCCAGTCAGGCTCCTACCTAGTTCACACCGCTCACAGGGGCTCCCCCAGGCAGCTCCGAGGGTGGCACAGCATTCAGATTTCAGAGTGGCTCCATTAATATTCACCTCACAGCGGCTGTCCTGGATGTTGAGCCAACAGGTCCCCTTCAGGCTGTCTGAAAAGGAACAGGAAAGGTTGGGGAGCTCTTACCTCTGATGAAAATAGAATTCAGCTGTGTATATGAAAAGGCATTTGTTACAGTATTCTAAAAAAGAAGGGCCAGGCAAAGTGGCTCACGCCTGTAATCCCAGCATTTTGGGAGGCTGAGGCAGAAGGATCACTTGAGTCCAGGAGTTCAAGATCAGCCTGGGAAAATAGCAAGACCCCATCTCCACCAGAAAAAAAAGAAAAAAAAAAAGGATACTTTAAAAGTTTTAATAGCGGGGCCGGGCGCAGTGGCTCACGCCTGTAATCCCAACACTTTGGGAGGCCGAGATGGATGAATCACCTGAGGTCAGAAGTTCAAGACCAGCCTGGTCAACATGGTGAAACCCCGTCTCTACTAAATACACAAAAATTAGCCGGGCGTGGTGGCAGGCGTCTGTAATTCCAGCTACTCAGGAGGCTGAGGCAGGAGAATCGCTTGAACCTGGGAAGTGGAGGTTGCAGTGAGCCGAGAGAGTGCCATTGCACTCCAACCCGGGCAACAAGAGCGAAACTTTGTCTCAAAAAAAAAAAAAAAAAAAAAAACTTTTAATAGCATATCCTTTGAAAACACTTTCATGTACCTGCACTCAAATATGGTTTTTTACATATATGTAATATGTACCATATATCTCATACATAATATAGTAATTAATATAATTATATCTATTGATATTCTTTTTTTTTTTTTGAGACGGAGTCTCGCTCTGTTGCCCAGGCTGGACTGCAGTGGCCGGATCTCAGCTCACTGCAAGCTCCGCCTCCCAGGTTCACGCCATTCTCCCGCCTCAGCCTCCCGAGTAGCTGGGACTACAGGCGCCCGCCACCACGCCCAGCTAGTTTTTTGTATTTTTTTTAGTAGAGACGGGGTTTCACCATGTTAGCCAGGATGGTCTTGATCTCCTGACCTCGTGATCCACCCGTCTCGGCCTCCCAAAGTGCTGGGATTACAGGCTTGAGCCACCGTGCCCGGCCTATCTATTGATATTCCAAGGGGAGCTGTCCAAGATTTTGTGCTGATACTCAGAAACATAGAGCACTGCCATTTTGCCCATGTTGGTTTGGTCTTGAACTCCAGGCCTCTAGCAATCCTTCCATTTCGGCCACCCAAAGTGTTAGGATTACAGTCACTGCGCCCCACCCTTCTTCTTTTTTAACATACTATAACAACATGATAAGACCATTACTTGTGTGAAAAGTATTCGTAAGATTTATCCTTAATGACAAATGCTTTGATATTTAAGATTCTATTGTATAAAATCCTTCAATCTCCTTCTCCCTTAAGTCCCTACTAAATAATCACACACAATGTATGTTCTGTTATACAGAGGCCAATATTTCTCCAACTGATAATTATTTGATGAATAATTTAAAAGAAAAAAAACCCTATAAAACAAAGAAGGAATAAACACTTACAAAACCCCCACTAATGCTTTCCCAGGGCTAATATCTGATGTATTTTATTTCAGGCATTTAAAAAATGTGCGTGTGTGTGTAGATTTATCTCTAGTTCAAAAAGTAAATCATACTTACGGTAAACAATTTGAAGAAATAGAGAAGTATGGGGGAGATGTAAAAATCACCTGAAATCCTCTAGAGATAACCATTCCTAACATTTTAGACTGACTCCACATAAAATTTAAGTTCTTCCTTTTGAATGGTAGAGTACCCAGTGAAATATTATGCACTTTAAAATGTTTATTGTATGTGGATTAAAGGGAATAATGAATGGTTAGTATATTTTTGGTGGCGCAATGAAAAGTTTTTCAAATGAACAAATAATAAATGACAACTGATTTTGAAGCAGTGATAAGGAATCCAGTCAAAGCTGATATGGCAAATACTAATTGGCTAAAACAAATCATATGTCATGTTTTCCTTGTAGAGCAGTGGCTCTCAGTTAAGTGCGCATAATATTACCAAGGCATCTGTTAAAATGCCGATTCATAAGTTTCCAGGTGTGCAGCCCAGGAATCTGAATTTTGACAAACTCCTCAGGTGATTCTGATGCGGGTGATGTGGAAAACACTTTACCAAAACCTCAATAGCATATTGTGGCACTAAGAGTTGGAAGAAAACAAAGAATAAGTGTATTCCTACAGTATTTATTTGAAAATTCATTTTAATAATATGTACAGATAAAATTTACTTCTGGCGGGACACAGTGGCTCATGACTATAATCCCAGCACTTTGGGAGGCCGAGGTAGGCAGATCACTTGAGCCCAGGAGTTCAAGACCAGCCTGGGCAACATGGTGAAACCTCATCTCTACAAAAAATACACAAATTAGCTGGGAGTGATGGCACATGCCTGTAGTCCCAGCTACTCAGGAAGCTGAGGTGGGAGGACTGCCTAAACCCGGTAGGCAGAGGCTGCAATGAGATCGTGTCACTGTATTCCAGCCTGGGTGACAGAGTGAGACCCTGTCTTCCAAAAAAAAAAAAGTTTTTACTCCTAAATTCAACAACAAAAACAACAAAAATATCCCCCACAAACATAGAAAGGGAATTACAATTAAACTGTAATGGGCCTATGATGGGAGAAATAGTAATTTCTGATTCCCTAGGAAACACAGGAAGTTACCAACAACCAACCAAGACAGAGGTTGAAACAAAACAATTCTCTCCTGTACTGAATAAGAGGTTAGGGGCAAAGGTGTGAAGAAGAGTTAGACAGTCACTTTGCTTTTTCACTCTGGCTGAAATGTTCGGTTTGGATAAAACTGCAGAGAAACATTTGTGTCAGGTCTCAAACTACAGGCTTGTTACAGATTTACACCTGTAAATTCCATAGCACAGAGGAAACAGAGATGCTTGTGTAAGGCTACTGTGTATTTAAATGATCTTTTACTGATCCGGACTAATTCTGATTTATCACCTTGGTTGTCATCATTTTAAGTAAGATAAACAACAGTTACTGCTAAGATTTGTCAAGATAGTGACAGGAACTGGAAGGCTTTGTATGTATTTATTTACTCATTAAAACAACCCTGTGAATTATGTACAATTTGTAGATGAGAAAATTTAGGCACACAGAGGTCAACCAATTTACCCAAGGTCACCCAACTAGTAGAGTGCCAGCATCAAGATTCAAGCCCATGCAGTCTGACTGCAGAGCCCTCACTCTGTAGCACTGTGATTCTTTAGGCTGGTGCTGCATCAACACTTGAAAAGCTAACAAATCCACTGATAGCCCCCCGCACCCCCTTCCAGGCTCACCCTTCTCTTCTCTCTCTCCCCAATTCCTTTCCTCCATCCTCCCTCCCTCTCTCCCCACTGACCCACTGTTGTGTGTATATACCCACCCCTGCCCCCATACACATACACAACTGAGATACGGATGTAGATAGACAGGAGTTAGTTAAGAACTCTCAAAAAATAAAGCAGGGTGATTAGCTTAAGGGTAGAAACAGGAGAAAAACTGTAATTTTATCTAGGATGGTCAGAGAAATCGTGACTTACAATGTGGCATCTGAATACAGACATAAGGAGAACCCTGCAAATCTGAGTGAAAAACATTCCTGCCAGATAGATCAATGGACTTCAGGTGGGCATGTGTCTGATGCAGGAGCAGGAAGTAGGCCAGTCTGGCTCAGGCTGAGGGGGCGGGAGGCAGAGCAGGGGCAAGATCATGAGGGGACCACAGGCTTCGGCTAGGACTTGAGCTTTTACTGAATGAAATGAGAAGCCAAGGTTTTCCTAGACAGGGTTCCTGGACAAAGAATGATGTGCTCTGATTTATGTTTTAAAAGGGTTGCCTGGTGACTATGTGGAGAACTGACTATAGTATGGGGGAAAGAAGTTAAGGTAGAGGCTACAGCAGTAATTACGAAGAGAAATGATGGTGACTTGGATTGGGGGTTGCTGTGGTGTTGGTGAGAAGGGGTTGAAATGTGGATAAACGTCAAGTGCAATCAATAGGTTTGCTGATGACTTCCATGTGCAGCTTGAGAAAAAGACATCAAGGATGCTGCCAAGGTTTTGAGGGGTGGCAGCTAGAAGAACGGATTTGCCATCTGCTGAGATGGAAATGTTCCTGAGAGACTCGGGTTCAAGCCAGTACACAGGAATTTGGTTTTAGACATGGGAATTTGAGATACTGATGAGCCATCCAAGTGGAGACACTGTACAGACAGTTGGCAACACAAATCTGGAATCGGTGGCAAGGTTGAGGCCTAGAATTCCATTATCAACTAGAGTGACACATGTGAGACTCAATACAGAGGCTCTTGAGGATGAGTGTAGAAAGACAAACAGGGGTCCAAAGACGGACTGGCGGAACACTTCAGGTTAAAGGTTAGGAGGATAGGGAGGACTCAGTAAAGGAAAGAGAAAATGAGCCATAAAAGTCAAAGGAGAAGAGAGTTTTGCCTGGGAAGCCAAAAATGCAAAATTTCTTGAGAAAGAGTGAGTAATGAACTGTGACAAATACTGCTAATAATCTAAGGTGAGGAATGAGAATAGACCATTGGATTTGACAGCAGAGTGGTCACAGCCATATGTCCACGCAAGTTGAAGACAGAGTGCAGACCCAAGCCAAAGATGAGGGAAACTGGTCTGGATTATATAGAACCATCAAACCATAGCAGTATAATGCATGAAAGATTAATCAAATGCATCATTCTATTACATTTAACCATATTCAACCAGAACACCATAGTCTTCCTTAAGCAGTTTGCAGAACAGTTTAAGATTAATTTATATTTAGAAAGCTTGAAAAATAGATTCTAAATCCTTAAATATTCATAATATTCAACTAATTCAAATATAATGTAATTTTAAATCAGTAATCATACCATGAAATTTCAAAATGTAATGACCTGGACCCTGTGGAAGAGAAAGTCGCAGGCTAACCACTGATGAGAGCCACTGACAGTCCTATTATACATTCCTGGCTTTTCCTGTGTATATTTTACTATTTGTTATTTTCTTTTTCAACTAGAATTCTCTTTTTAATAAAAAAGTACATAAAATAATGTCTAAAATTTAAAAATATTAGGGAAATTGCATTTTGAGCAGCTCTACACTGGGCTATTCAAATTTAATCATAATAAATGAAAGCACACAATACATTGACTGAGAAAAATATGGTGGTGGTTAGTTGCTGGCAATTGGAAGAATGACATAAAGACTTGGGGGTAAAAAGTCTTTGTTCTTCTTTGGTTAATAAATATAAGGGCAAAAGGCCAAAATAATGGAAGTCTACATGATGAGGCAAAAACGAAGTATCTTTGATGCTCAAGTGGCATGCAGATTTAGTTTTCTGAGACATTAATTGATTAATGCTGAATTCATTTCCTTTGCATAATAAAATGACTCCATCTCAATTGGAAATTGTGGCTTAGCAAAAATATTTCTGCTTTACTGGATCCAACCCACACACCCCGCTGGCCCCCCCCACCAACCCAGCCCGGAATTCTATAAGAAAAAAAGTAATGCCCCAGGCAGATGGCAGTCTATTTCCTAATATGGAGAGCTGAACAAGGCTCAAATTTCACCAGCTGTACCTCATTGGGAAACGAGGAGCTGGTGTTTCCAAAGAGAAGGTTTTCATTGATAATTCTGGACTTGGTCATTTGTCTTTATGTAACAAACAGATACTCTAGCATCCAGCTAAATTATGGTTAACATCAGACATGCTACTGAAAAATCTATTGTCTTTGACAAATATGAAACTAAAGATTCATTTTGGCTAGATAATAAAAACTGTCAGTTAATTTGGCACTATGTAAAACTGAAATATCTTCCTATTTGGAATATATATTTAGTTCCCCTTAAAGGTGGATACTAGCTAATGATGTGAACTGTGTAGGCCTAGTGAATGGAAGCACAGATGCTAGAAGTACGGAAAAATTACTGGGACAGTTTTGTTCCCTTTTACATGCTGGATTTTTCCTTGCAGTAACAGATCAATCTTCCTTAATATACATCCTATGTCATTATCAAGAACTGACTTTAAATGTTTTGAGACATATTGAAAGATGCTAGTTTAGATGTTTTAGAATAATTTCCCCTAGAGATTTCCAAAAGCAAGAAAGCAGTTATCTTCTCTTCCTTGAAGCCCAAAAGTTTATGATTGATGGAAAAAAAGAAAAAATAATAAATTCCCTCTATGTGTTTAAAAGCTTCAAATTCTTGTCCTGTTAACTGAATCCAAATTTCATCACATTTTTTGTTTGCCATCGAAGTTTGTTTATAAAAATGTATGCAGTGGAGATTTGATTATATTGCTGCCTAAGGCATTTTTAGGGTAACGGATATGCATATGTGTGTGGTATGGAAATGATTATAAGTTATAGCATAATATATCTACTTATATGAAAGGAAGATTTCTAGAATCTAACAAAAATTGAATAGGCTGCCTAATTAATGCTATTATGTTTTACCTCTATGTTGATACTGAGTAAAAACAACTAATGTAATACGTAATTCTTTACTTTTTGGAATCATATTCTGTTTTTATTTGTAGTAAGGCCTGACATCTGTGCTGATCTTAGCAGTGAAATTGAAGCATCAGTATTGTGTATGAATCTTACCAATACAGATCAATCCTGTGGAGCTGAGTTTGCTGCCGGGCGAACATTCACAATTGAAAGATCCAAGGTTGTTTCTGCAGGCCCCATTGACACATGGGTTGCTTTCACATTCATTTATATCTACAATCCAGAAGGAAAAGATTCTGTTAGAACTGCCATGTGTTTCTGGAAAATATTATTCCAACAAGCCATGCAATGCCAGAATGTCTGGTAAACTTGGCTCTGGTAATTTTAATATGGATCTATGAAGCATAAAGTGAATGGGGAATGGAGGCATGCATTTTACATTGTGGATACACATCTATAGGATTGGGAACTCAGTAGGACCACAGCAATCAGCCTATTGGGAAAGAGTTCAGTTACATGCTTCTTCAATACGTCATCACAACTTTACATAAATTAGATTTTTTTTCCCACAGAATAAGATGTAATTCCAGGTGCAACATCCTGTGCACAAACAAAAGTGGATTGCTTTGATCATTTATGGTTTAATGGGGCTCTGAAAAACTTAAAAAGTCCATCTTAGAAGCAAAATATCACAATGCTGCTTTAATTCCAAGATCTCGGGTACGAATCAGAAAATAAGGACTGAAACATTCATGGTGGGCACATAACTCTCCTCTGGTACATAACTCTCCTCTAGTCCCTATATACCTTCTCTGTCTTTAGCTCTTCACATTTACATGTTTAGTTTGCTTAGTTATTTTTTAATACAACTAATGGTGGTAAAATAAAAATTAGAAAACTTGATCAAGTAGAAATAATTGCTTTAAATAGGCCTCTACAATCATTAATTTGATCTGAATGAAATATTCAAATCAAATGTAATTCAATATACATGAAATCATATAATCTAAACAATTCCTGTTGACGGTCAGAAGTAAGCAGAACTGCCCTATGCCTATGTTCTCAAGTGGTGATTAGAGAAAATGTCAAGCCTGTAATGTGGGATAGTTTAACACATGAGTTAATGAAAAAGAAACACAAGCTTCAGGTAAAGTACTATAAACAAAATTAAAGACATTTTTAGTGTCAATTCAACCACTTTTAAAGGGGTACACTTTTAAGAAGTGGCACACAGTTTTCTTTACTAAGTTAATTATCTGAAACAGGTCAATAGTTCTTAAGGCATTTTATATTGAACACTGGGGTTTCTAAGTTCACAAGAATACTTTTTCTTTCTCTAAATATTTCTTTGAATTTATTATAAAGCACATTACTATACTGAGGAAAGCATGTAAACAAATAGCTAGAAGACTTTAATCCTGAAAGAGCAAGGCTCACAGTTGATTTTTTTGGTCAGTGCACTTCACATGCAAATTTAAAAATCAATGTGAAAAACAGGTAAGCTCCTTCTTTGTTACTTCCACACTACTGAAGGAATATCCAGGTGCTAATTTAATTCTTGAAATATAGATTGTTTGAAGAAATATGAATGTAGTTTGCTTTCCGGCTGTTTATAGTGAGAAAGCCTCTTAAAAATAAAAGAAGAGGTTTTGTAAATATGGCACCGATTTCTAATGAAAACATCAATCCCAGAGCACAAAACTCTTTCATAAAAACACAATGTAAAAAAGAAACCAGTTAACCATAAAACAAGCAGATAACTAATCTAAGGACATACCACATATAAATCTATTAATTTCATTTGTAAGAAGCCTGAAAAAAGAAGAATTTCAATACTGTGTGTTTTTAAAATCTCTATTTTAAATGAAGCAATTATGAATTCAGAAACTATAAACATATGCACTGACAACTACAAATATCAACTATTTAGTTTTCCTTTAAATAATATGTTGTTATGTTATAAATGTCATGGAACCAGGAATTGAAACAGTTCACTGTACATTCCTGGAAATAAACTTCAAAGCACATCTGGTTTACATTTAACTAGTTATGTCACTGGAAACACAATCTAAACCACAGTGCTTGCTGTAAAAATTTTAACTTTCACAGACTCTCAGAGCTCAAACAAAAAAAAAAAACAAAGTTTCTGTAACTTCAATCTGAAATATAGAAGAACTTTACTCTCTTTATTATTAATGCTATTTGTTATATATTTAAAATAGTCTGTTGAAAACATGAATGACAAACAAAATTAGTGCACAAGACAAATATACAAGAAAAAGCTCAGATTTGCAATGAATCTGCTAATAATTCCCTGTCTAGTCTTTGGAAATTAATTCAGAAGGAAGAGAATGAAGAGAACTGCTTCAGACAGAAACATTTACTGTTTGAATGCAACGGTGGAAATAAGAAAGTGACTCAAGGGAAAAAGAGATGAGTAGCCTTCAAGTCTATTCTTTGCAAAACTCTTAATGAAATGCAAATAACAGTAGGAAGAAAGTGTAGAAATAACAGTTATTTGGTTAGGTTTCCCATGATAAATCATTTTTATTTCCTTCAGTGTCATAAGGCTGGAGCCAAAAGAGTTGTCTATCATTTCTTCTTTATTTACATAACATGAACTTCTTTCCTATGAATGACAGACATAAAATTGTGTTTTCATTAAATAAATCTCTCAGCTTAAGAATAAGCATGCTCGTAATAAGTGAAGATTACTCTTTCTAACCCTCACTCTTGCCTAATTTGGTATGAAAGTGCCTTAATATTTACATAATCACCTTATGTTACACTATTAAACACCACCAGCTCCTACTCTTCTTAACTGTTCATGTAAGCAGGAAAGTCTCTGATTTTAACTTCTTTGGTGTTTCAACTCTCAGAACTTTTGTACTCTATCTTACTCGTCTATAAATAATCATTGATAATTCAGTGTGCATAGCAAATAGAAAGAGACACTATCCATTTAGTTCCACATTAGGAACTAAATCGTGTAAGAGACACAATAGCATCAGAAAGTATTTTCCTAGACAGGGAAACCAGTTCTAAAAATCATCAGTTTCCTAGTTAAATCAAGATGGCGTCCTACCCTGCTCTTGCTTTCTAAGTTTCCTGAGATTTAAAGGAAGCTTATCCTCCAACAGACAACAGACAAAACTGAAAAAAGACTGTAGGAAGGAAGTGTAGAAAATCAGGAAAAACAAAAACCTTTAAAATCCCTTCTTCCATCTTTCCAAAGAAATCACAGAGGAAATATGGCTAGGATACTTTTTCATAAAGTACGTTTCTCAGAGCATTTCGAAGAATTGGTGTGAGAGATGGGAGTGGCATCTAGAAAATAGAGACTCTGTAGTTGAATACATTTGAGAAGCCAGAGCTGGTTTAAAAAGACAGCTCTCATAATCTATTGAAAGATATTCCAAACTCTTAAGTGTGTCCCCTTCTCATCTATGGAGAAGACAAATCTTTAAGTATTTTCAGTGGGAATGGAATGAACACTCCTCTTTGAGGAGTTCCTGCAAAGATGTTGGACAACAGGGGAAACTGTCACCAGACGTACGTTTAGAAAAAGGGGATTTTATGCTGAAGTTTTCTTTTTTTTTTCTTTAGGCTAGTTATTGTTTTCTAGTGGCCCCTCCGATTCAATTCAAAGTTAGCACTGCACTTTGTAATTGCATTTCATTGAGTTCAGCAGAGTCATTTGTGTTTTGACATCTTGTTCTATAGTCCTAACTGGTTTCTGTTCACAAGAATGCTTTGAAGTTAAACAGTAAGATGAAGAGAGAATGTTAACATCTTTTTGAATAATATTACTATGGCAGTTTTCTTGGCTGTGGCATCATGAAAAAAACAAATACTTTAACAGATTTAAAAAAAGGGGGGGAGCTACTCCACAATCATCAAAGATGAAATCTTTTCTTAAAAGTTATTATTCCAAAGTAGTAATTGGATTTGAGACTGTTATGGGACCCTTCTGTAGGGCCCACACAGTGAGATTTAAACAGGAACAATGACTAGTATTCATACCACAGATTTTTCTGAAATATATAGTACTTTGATCAAGATACAAAACCATAATTCAGTGTACTCACTGCTTAGCCAGTATCTCACTGAAAATGAAGACTTCTCTAACCATTCAACTCATTTAAGTAACTTTCACTGCAAAAATACGTGATTAGAAGAAAACAAAGAAGCTTTCAAACACTAGTTTATGGTCTATAAACCCAAATTACAACTTTTAAATTATCAAATGGAAAGGACAATTCTCTTAGACTAAAAACACATTAAAGTTATCATTTTTACTTAGGCCTCAAATATTTTGTGGGCCAACCTCTTGAGTATATCAATCATTTCATAAATAAAAAGCCTAAGAGTTAACTTTTCCATTATAATTCACGTTCCTACATTAATGGATCAGAGTGGTTCTGAAAAGGGGAAAACACAGTAAACAACTATCTGACACTCTATTTCAGCAAGTAAAACAATATGGCTTCTTCCAGTTGGTTTCTTTTTTATCCACTTTAAAATGTTTGTTCCAAATGTGTGTTGATATTTTGTCTGAGTGGAACAAAATCGATGGTGTTTGTAAACTGTGTTAGGTCTTTACTATTTCAAAAACTGACAGATTAGCTAAACGAGATTATAAAATAAAATATTCAAACAATATCCTTTTCACTACATTGCTTCATCACTGTAATTGATGTTTATACAACTCCAGGTACTCACTATTCACAAATAAGGCAAGGAAGACAGCTCTTACCTTCACAGGTCTCTGTCTCGGTCCTGAACACATATCCTGGGGGACACGTACAGCTGTAACTTCCTGGCGTGTTTCGGCACAATCCGTTATCACAAAGTAGTCTGTTTACTAAACATTCATCAATGTCTGAAAGCAACCATTGGAAGATAGGAGATACACATATTTAAGCATGTATTATAGTGGGCAGCAATGTTTAATTTTGTTATTTGTTTTATTTCCCTCTTTCTTCTCTGTGACATAGTCTGTATCACAGCGCACTCTTCATCCTAAGCAAAATATATTTAGTTTTATTCAAATGGGATATTCTTATGCTAGTGGCTAATTTTAAGATGCTTTTAAATCCCTGGAAAGTATGTGCTAGCTTGGAAAGGCACATCTCTACTTAACTTGCTTTTAGTCCTGTAATGATATTATATTAGATACATTTTAAAGCATTCATAAAATATATCAAAAGGTTAAATTTATTTGCCTGTATACTTGCTTATGTATAATAAAAGTAACAGAAGGCATTTTTTATTATTAAAATTTTTCAAAAGAAAGCCTTATGTCTTCATGTCCCAGATGGTTAAAAAATGCATTAAACAGCAGTTTAAAAAAAAAGATATTCATTAATCTTTTTCCATTATGTTTTTATCTCAGAAAGTTAGTTATTAATTAAAACGATGTATTTTGCATACTCTTTTAGCAGTCCAGAACAGCCTAGAGAATATCATCTAAACCTCCAGTTTAGGAAGCTCACAGGATCTCACTCTGTTGCCCCGGTTGTAGTGCAGTGGTGCAATCACAGCTCGCTGAAGCTTTGAACTTTTTGGCTTAAGCAATCCTCCTGCCACAGCCTTCCAAAAGTAGCTAAGACTACAGGCATGTGCCACCATGCCTGGCCAACTTAAAATAATTTTTTTTAGAGATGGGATCTCACTATGTTGCCCAGGCTGTTCTGGAACTTCTGGCCTCAGGCGATTCTCCCAGCTTGTCCTCTCAAAGTGCTGGGATTACAGGCATAAGCTACCGCACCTGGTCTCACATTTTAACCTTCCTATCCTTCCATTTTGCAAGTGTAGTGACAAAAAGATATAAACGCTGTAGTTTAGAGTGAAGAGCTCTTTTACTTAAAGTTATATTTCTAGTCTTGCAAATAATAATTTTCCCTTATTAAATAATATACTGATACTGTGGAGATTTTGAAAACAGATCAGAAAAACATCCGTAATTCCATCATCACTGATAATATTCTTTTGTGTATTATCTGATCTTTTCCCTTCTTGATCTTGTTTTTGCTCCAACTCTGAATCTTGATACTTTAAAAATTAACATTATATTTTAGGCACTGGACTACCATAGCTTTTCCCATAATAGTGTAATATTTGTACAAATTGTGACTGCATCACAATTTTCTTGCTTGCTTGCTTGCTTGCTTTCTCCACTCCCCTCCTTTCCCTTACCTTCCTTTTCTTTTCTCTTTTCTTTTTTCTTTTTTTTTTGAGATGGAATCTCGATCTGTCACCCCGGCTGGAGTGCAGTGGCATGATCTCCACTCACTGCAGCCTCCGCATCCCGGGTTCCAGTGATTCTCCTGCTTCAGCCTCTGGGTGCTGAGATTACAGGCACGTGCCACCATGCCCAGTTAATTTTTGTATTTTTAGTAGAGGGGGGTTTCACCATGTTGGCCAGGCTGGTCTACCCCTAACCTCAGGTGATCTGCCCACCTCAGCCTCCCAAAGTACTTGGATTACAGGAGTGAGACACTGCGCTTAGCCTGCATCACAATTTTTTAACCCATTTTTCTAAGCTATGGATTGAATTGTGTCCTTTAAAAAAGATATGGTGAAATCCTAAAACGCCGGTATCTCAGAATGTGACTTTATTTGAAAATAGGATTTTTATAGAAATAATCAAGTTATAATGAGGTTGCTAGGGTAGGTTGTGATTCACCTAACCACATAACTGGTGTCCATGTAAACAGGGGAAATTTGGACTTCACTTCTGGAGAATAAAAGCTGGCATAGTTTGCATATTGTTAGAAGTGGTCAATAATCTTTGCCTGGTACTATTATAGCACATAATATAAATAGAGCTTTTACATCCATCGTATGTATGTCTTCAACTCCAAATCAAACAAATATGTTCAGTAATCAAAGCCACTATCAGAAACACAGAAAAATCTCTTCCTTTCCCAATCATAATCATTAACACTTGGTTGTAAAAGCCATCAGTGATTAGTTGTAAAACTATCATGCACAATGATGGATTGAATAACATTTATTTTATAAAAGTCCACCCAAATGCTTTATGGGAAAACCTTGCACTAATAGAAAACAATAAAAGACTGTCAAACCTTTTCATCCTCCTCCTCTTCCTTTTGTTAAACATAAATTACATACTTGAGTTTCGTCAATCATTCTCTTATAATTAGAAAAGGAAATACCTTTGTCTTAGTTGTCATGTTTAGGTATATTGTGGCAACTGGTTGTTTCTTTATGAAGTCAAAATTCTCTTAACCTGTAACACTTTATTTTCTTGACTTACTTTTATCCATACTGACCTGTTAATTTTTGAAGTCAAATTCTTAGTAAAAAATTACAGGATTAAGGTATATTCAGGAAAACAACAGGCTAATAACTGAGTATGTTAATTTGGGAAAAGAATATTTTAAAAATGAATAGGTACCACCAAGAAGTTTGTTACTATGTAACAAAATTTGTTTGATTCTGATATTTTCCTATCAATGTATAATATGAAGAAAACAAGAAAAACTGTATGGTTTTTAGTTTTAGTCATTTATTTGTGTCATTACTTCTAGTATAATCCATGGGATTAAACTATATGAAAGGTTCTTGCATAAATATAACAAATAACTTACCAATACAGTTTCTTCCAGAGGCATCTGGTTCATAGCCACTGTTGCAATTACAACGGTAACTACCACGTAAGTTTTCACAAATTCCATTGGCACATATATCAGGATCCAAAGCACACTCATTGATATCTGCGTTAAATATTGCAAGTTTAATGCTCCTACACATGTTATTGTTTGTTGATAAATGCAGGTCTAATAAAGACCATTCAACATATGAAGTGTTTAACTCTGCAAACTCACAATTTGCCTGCCTTTCAGAAAGGAAAAGGAACTGAAAACAAGGAGTAAGAAAATAAAACTGAGAGATATAGGACACTTCACTGGTAAATCAAAAGAAAAATGAAAGAAGCTGGCAAAAATTCAAAGAGTTAAATCACGAAATATGCCAGCATTTATGATAAAATTAATAAAGACAATTTAAAGGCGGTTGGCTCAAAATCCAAAGGAAAACTTGACTTGATAGATATTGTACCTATCTAATTAAAAGATAGGGATTTATTAGGGTGGCCCACATAATTTTATGGTCCCCAAAGGTACAGGATATTTCTATTTTATTACTTTTAATGTGGTCAAGTAATATTTAATAAGTGTTTTTCATTGCTGATATGTGAAATTAACAGAGAGGACACTTTAAACATGGATGCTTCAGAACATGATGTTTTATAACGAGCCACGAACATGACTACTACTACTGTATCACTGAGGGGCAGTGGAACTTGTGCACTGATGTGCTTGTATGAATGATCAAGTAGTTTCCAATAGTGACTGGCTCTGCTGGAGAGGCTATACTGTCAGGGAATATAATGAAAGAGTAAGCCCAAAATCAAATTTTGGTCACTAAGCTCAAATTTTGATGCTATTGTTTTCAATAATTTGGAAGACCTTAAATACTTTGGAAATGTCTTTCATTTTATACTTGGGAAAAACATCCTTGTAAAAGTTTACTTTTTACTCTGGTTTGGATGTTTATTATAAAGATTCAACATTACTGCCTACCATCTATAACTTGACTAAAGCCTTTTCAAACACAAGGGTAGAAGAATACATATATATAATCCGGTTATATATATATATATTCTTCTTATATATACATATTCATATATATAGAAGATTAATAACACCCGTTTTATTAATGTATAAATGAATCTATATGTATACTAAAATATAAAAGAATTTGAAAATTATAAACACATATGTACTTAAGTGTTCAAGATTCCATATTGGAATTTTGTTAACCATAATGCAAAATTGAAAGCAAGAAAAATTTTAGTGAATCTTACTTCTTTACTTGGAGAGAAACATTTTATTATTCTTAGGTATACATAGTCTTAACAAATTATTTCAGCCAGTATATCTCAAACTTGATCCATATCCAGTATCTCTTGAATACTGTTTATTTTTCTAACCCCATCTGCACCATTACTTAATATTTTCTCATAAAATTGACTCACTCTTTTTTTTTTTTTAACTTAAATGTCACATCTATTCTTTTCTTAAGCAATGATTGCATGAAATCAGGAGGGTAGTTTGTTAGTGACATTTTTAACAATGCATATTTAACAGATAAATATTTATCCAAGATGAAAATGTGCATCTACGTATCACTTAATATCATCTAGCTTATAACCACTGCTCTAGGAGATAATCTTATTATTTTATAATATTACATTTTCATATTAAATATAATCATATTAATATTATAATTATAAATCTATACAATTATGTCATATGATTATTATAAAATTGAGATTAACTAGAGTTACCTCTTCCATCCACAGTGATACCTACTCCACTACTACAAAGGCCATGGAATTCAGCTGTATGACAAAAAGAAACAGAAGAATTAAAAACTTAACTATACCTATTCCATATACAAGTCATTTCATAACCCCAAAACTACCATTAGGAAGAATTATTTGTGCACTAGTTTTTAAAGTGAAAAAATTACCATTTTCTAGCACACAATTATTATAAAATTCTGAACTCATAAAAAAGCATAAAAGAGTAAATAAAAATCACTTGTAATAATCATCCTGAATATTATTAATATGTATACATGTTACTAATATTTTCTACATAAAGAAACTTTAAGAAAAATATAAATGGTCTTACAGAGCTTGATATTTAACTTTTTCCTCCATAATAAAATAATAACAGCCAAAATGTAGGTCATAGTACTTACCAAGTGCCTGGTATTGTTCTACATTTGACATCTAACAATTTAGTTAATCTTCCCAGTACCACAAACTCAATACTACTGTATTTTCTTTTTTACAAGTGAGAAAAAGGGGAACACAGAAAAGTGCAGTAACTTGACCAAGGTCACAGAAGTTGTAAGTGGAGAAGCAGACTTGGTTGCTGGGTACTCTATCACAGGCATGTCATGTCAATGTCCCATTTAACAGGCCATTTAAAATTGTTTTCTCAGTTATGTAGAGGTACCACATTTATTCGATCAATCTCTTACTAGTGAAATTAGGTTTGTCCAACTTTTAGCAACTATCATAAATAATATGAAGTTTAATTATATCACTAGGATAATCTCTTATAAGTAAAACTCTCAAAGTTTATGCCCCTTTTAAGGTTTTAGATAGTTCTTCCTCTCCTAAAATGCCCCCAAATTACCCTTCTATCAGCAGTATAAGACAGTATTCATTTTTTTAATACCCTCATTATCACTGGGAAGAATCAATCATGTATACCAATCTGCCAAACAAAAATGGCACTGTATTTTATTTTATTTTTTGATTTAGATTAATTTTATTGACAAGGTTTATAAGAACAAATTAAATATTTAAAATCGAAGGCCAATTATTAGATCTCATTTAGTTGCTTATTTTGTTCACTTCTATTTACCTTTCCCTAGTGTCTGAGTAACTATCAAACAAGTCAAACCTGTGAAAAATACCTGTTAACATTCAACATATATATTTCTGTTCTATGATGCAAAAGTATTTTTCAACACTTAATTGGTACATCAAATGTGTCATTCTGTCATAAGCAGTATGTTCTAAAATTCAGATTTAATAAACTGATTTAAGACAGTAAATTGAAAGACAAAATTAGTCTCATTCAGGAGTGGTCCATTATGTTGATCATCTAGAATCAACACTGATTAGACAAACTTTAAAAGCCAGAGCCCCAACTCCAGAGAAACATTAAATTTCTTTAATGTAAAAGTGTATTATTTTTGAGACACTTTGTCAGCGAGATCCACGATTACTTGCACATTATATTCTGGCATTATTATCTGGTACTTTAATCGTAATCATGAAGGTGGCTAGGTTTCCAGTAAATATCAGCATTTTATATGGGCAAAAGCAGTTAATAAAAATCGGTTCATTTACTATAAGCCAAATGTGCTTGTACTTAATCCCACCCTTTCCCAAAGTTTTTGAAGCTTTGATATGTTGATTTTTGGTCTGTCCTTAATATAAAACGTACCTACAGACACTTTTACAGAGTTAATACTAAAATTACAAATTGATGACACTTTCGAGCAAAGCAGGATAACTGTCTGTTCCTTCAGTGTTCCATCACTGAGTTGACTTTCCCTGCTCCATCATACTGTCTGGCTGAACACTGACATTCCATAGTCTACAACTGTAAAGATACCTACCTATGTGAGTTTAAAAAGTGGTCTGCACAAAAGAAATAAAAAAACTTTATATACAACAAATTGTTTTTTAAAAATACAAAAATAACATCTGTCACTTCTGTCATGCTAACAATCTGACATATATACACATGCAGGAGAAAAGTTCCAATTCAGTCATCTGAACAACTATAGCTTGTATATTTTTAATATGATGGACACACTGCTGCTGAATTTTCACACTGACAAGAGATGTGTATTCAAAATATTTCATATACTAAATACCGCAATCTCTGTGTGTATAAATCCCAGTCATAAGTTTTTGTTCTACTTGATTAAAAGTATGCCTTAAGCAAGCTAATATTAAGCACACTAAAAACCACGACAGTTCAAGAATCTATGACCTTATATAAAGAAACCCAAAATGTACAAAATACAACTATAAAAGCAAGGAACAATTAATGCCATGCAAGATTTTAAACTAAAAATGGCATAGAAATGCAATTTAAAATAGCAAACTCAAATTCACGTAACACTCAAGATAAAAAAGGCAGCAGTAAGTTCTAATGTTGCTTAACAAGGATTTAGAAAAGGAAATACATTCTCTTTGCTGGTATAATGGTATAAATCAGATCTTTGAATCTATGGGAACGAGTCATCTTCTCTGTCCTCTATCTCAAGAAATTAGCTCTTTTACATTAGCTGTTTTTATGAAATCTTTTCTTTCAGTTAAATCATAAGTAGGATAATTTTCATAGACCTTTTTGCAAATCTGTTTCATTGTGACTTCTTCCAAGTTAGCACTGGCCAGTAGTTTCTTTATTGTTTCCCTTAATTCTTCATCTGTAGGGGGTTTCTTCAACTTTTTAATTAAAGGTTCATCATCTGAACTATCCTCAGACTCACTTTCTTTTTTGGAACTGTTTTGATTCTTGGTGGTGCTGCCATCTGCCTTCTTAACATTGGCACTTTTCACAGATTTTTTACTTTTAGAAGTAGCTTTCTGTTTAGGTTTTTCTCTTTTGGCTGTCTTTTTTGGTGGCTCCTCTTCACTTTCTTTACCTTCATCATCTGAAGACTCTTCCTTGTTTTTCTTTTCATCTTCATCACTACTAGATTCATCTGACAGAATTTCAGGACATTTGGTTCACTTAGCCTTCCTTGCCATTCCAGAACTGTTCGGTTCCTTTTTACTGCCTTTGCTAGAAGTTTTTTTAGATTTTGGCAATGGTTTGCCAGAAGGCTTTGGATGCATTAAGAAATTCAAGATCCTCTTCACTAATTCACTATTTACACCTGATCTCTCCAAATCAAGAACCTCACAGATGCTCTTTAACATGGCATTTCTAAACTTTTTCAACATTTCTTCCTTCTTTTTATACTGGACACTTCCTTTTTCAAACGGAAAGCCACTGAACTGACCCACATTCTTCTTTAATGAGGACACAGTGCCTGGCCTGTTGTAAAGCAGTTTGTGTAGATTCCTAAGTTCATCAGTTTTCTTCTTACTTAGAAAAAAATGTATCCTCTCAATTTCACAAAGTTTCTGCCCCTTTCCTTGTGCAATTGTAAATGGCTCTCTCTGTAAGGAAGAGACCTGCATTGTCAACCTCTCTACTTTCTTCTTTTCCCTCTTGCCTTCCACGATGAGACTCTTTTCTTTTTCCTCCTCTTCCTCCTCGTCGTCGTCCTCGTCCTCTTCCTCCTCGCTCTCCTCTCTGGGACCAGGCATTTCGGGTTCTTTCTCGGATGCGGGCTGGGCGGGGGTTCCCTCTCCCTCCGCAGCAGGGGCCGAGGCGGACATTCTGTGAACCGCGGATCCCGGCCACCACGGGCCTGGCACGCGAGGGCACGAGGAGGTTCTGGGAGGCGGCGGCGGCCGACGCCGAGGAGAAGGCGCGCGGGCCGCTGTCTAGCATGACGCTCGCTGCCGCGCGCTCGGCTCCCCAGATTCCTGTATTTTATTTTTAATTTTATGGAGAGTGGGCATCTTTTTACATGGTATTCTTCCTTTTGCATTTCTACTTTCTGAAATCCTGCTTGTGTACACTGCTCTTTTTTCTATAACGGATTTCAACTTTCCTTATTGATTAATGTAAATTCCATAAAGATTAAGAAATGATACATAAAAATATTTTCCAGTTTACTTGTGTATTTTACTATTTAGGCCTGCTTTGAAAGTCTTCTACCATTACAAAATAAAAAATAATTTATATTCTATAAGAAAATTATGTTTTAATGTTTTATGTAGGGACCTAACTTCTTTTTTTCCAAAAGTTATCAACGATAGTTATTATTTAATCTTTTTCCTTGCTGCTCCAAAATGCTTTGTTATATCCTAATTCGTATTCATACTCAGGTTTCTAGATTCATTTCATTAGTTCACTTAGCTTTTTGTCTAGTCTTATACCAATTTTTGAACTTCTTTGATAATATGCATAATTCAGTTTGGTACCTTTTAGAGCTAGGTTCTCCTCATTATCTTTCTTTTTTTTTTAAAAAAAAAAGTCACACTCAGTAATTCTTCTAGATGCATCAAATCATTATTTCCATGTATGAAGACTCCATTTGGGATGTTTAGGAGAATTACAAGACACTTCCTTTGCAGGAATGCTTTCCTGTATCCTCCACATGGAAAGTTCTTACTCATTTTTTTCAAGACCAAACTAAACGTGCCCCTTCTGTGAGGTCTTTCCCAGCTTCCCCGGGCTACTAATTGCTCCTTCCTCTGTGCTTTCTCCATACTTGTTTATGAACCTTTTAAGGTGCTAATCACACTAAACTGTAATTTATACATTTGCCTGCCTGTATTCTCAACTACTCAAAACTTTAGGGAAAAACACTGACTGTGTTTATGTTAGAATCCCTACTGTACTCACATATATTCAATATATGTTCAATACGGGTTTAGTTACAGTATGAATAGACAAGAGTCAATCTTATTGACCTAAGAGTGGAATTACTGTCTGAGACTGTGACTTGAGACCACTTGGTGTCAAGATATATACATACAGAGTTCTTGTTGTGTTTATAACCTTGAAAGTGGTAAGTAAATTTTATGCTATTTGTCTTCACTATGACAGCACAGATCAAGGAAACTGAGGCTATCATGTTCAAGTAAAAAAAAACCTCTTATAATAATCATAAATATATAAGCAAATAGATTTTTGTTTGTTTTTTTAAAGAGTTAGCATCTCACTCTGTTACCCAAGCTGGAGTGCAGTGGCACAATGATGGCTCACTGCAGCCTCAAACCCTTGGGCTCAAGTGATCCCCCGCACCTCAGCCTCCCTAGTAGGTGGGACTACAGGTGTGTGCCACCACACCTAGCTAACTAAGAATTTTTTGTTTTTTCTGCCAAGACAGGGTCTCATCCTGGCTTCAAGTGATCTCCCTGCCTCAGCCTCCCAAAGTGCTGGGATTACAGGTGTGAGCCTCCACACTCAGCCAGCAAATAGATTTTTTTATTCACTGTGTTCTGTCGGCCTAGAAATCATATATAAACACAAGCCAAATCTCCTTATTATATGCCTCACATATCAATACAGGATTGGCTTTCTTTTCTTCAGTTAAAATTAATGCTGAAACACTTAAGAGCTGATGTTCTCTTTGGCCAAACATCTAAGGTTGCACTTCTTGATTCTTTATCAACTCTGAAAATGGCATATATGACTACCTGAATTTTTTGCAGGGCATGGCTGGCAGGGTTCTCCAAAACCATAGTCCGGATTAGCACAGCAGCATTCGGACTTGGTCACTGCACCGGGGAAAGGACGCACACATACTCCTTTCTTGATTCCTCCATAGCAGGTACTGCGCATGTGAGTATCTAGAAATACAAAAACAATGACTTGAGGCAGTGATAGAGACAAAGAGATTTCGAAACAGAAGGCTTCTTTTAACCTAAGTGGCCACTAGATTGGAAGCTTTTCAAGGGCATCTGAGACTTTTATTGTGCATCTTTGACATCTAATAGTGTTAGGAAATCAACAAATGTTTTCTGAGTGAGGAAAAGAATGGATGCATATCACCGACTCTAGTTTGTTTTCTTCAGTAAGTTTTATGAGCTACACAGTACCCATTGTCCAACGTATCCTTACAAACCTTTCATGGAACCTAGGATATTTCCACAGTTATAAAGAATACTTGGAGCTCTAATCACTGCCTATGCTATATTCAAAATGACACTTCTTATTTCAATTTTGGAAGTTCTCATGAACAATGAAGTGCAATGAAGTTAATCTACCTTGAGGTGATACTGCTTGGGCATGAGATTTCTTACTCCCACTTTCCAAGTTAGGAGGCCTTTCTTCTCAACCCCCAGGATACTGCTTGTGACTGTTTTAACCTCAGACACTCAGTAAATCCAGTTATAAAAATAGTTAATTACCATATGTGCTCTTGGCATTGTGCTCATTGCTTTACAGACGTTATCTCATTGAACAGTCAGGTCAATAGCTCTATAGGAGTGGTCATTACATACATTTTATAGATGAGGAAGACGAGGTTCACAGCTACCTATGTAGTTTGAAGTCCTTGAATATCCAGTGCCTGAGTTGGGGTTCAGACAAGGTTTATGTGACTTCCAAAACTCTTCCTCTTTATAGTAAGTAATGCTATACCTCAAAGAAGCATATTCTGCTTAGTTCTCTCTTAATTCTCATAAAATATCCTACAACTTTATGAGACAGTAAACGGTGAACTATAAAAAACTCAGATCATAAAGGGCAAAGAACCAGTACAATTTTTAAGCAGTATACTGACCTGGCAATTTTACCAGAGATAACCTCTATTATAAATACCTGTAACTATTCACAATTTGTTGGAAAAAAATTTTATCTGCTTGTTATGCAAAATGGTCATCCAGTAATTTCTTATGACCTGGGGGCATTTTTGATTAAAACAGTGATTTATGGCTGCATTAAAAATGAGATACATGTGTGCTTAAATGGAAGGAGGCCATGGGATTCACCAACCCCATCCCTGAGGAGTCAACTCAGAGAACCCTGTGCTGCCTCTGCTGTGGCTGAGTTTGGCAGTGTATCCTCTGAGTTACACACAAGCACAGTTTTGACTTGAAGGCAAATTTGCACAAATACAACATGGTTCATGATTTCCAATATGATTTTTGTGAGTTCTTTGGGCATTACTGATGATCTTGGAAGGCATCCATGAATAGCCAAAGTTATTTCTGCTTTTGGGTTTAAGAGCATATGCCATGCAGAATTTTTAGAAGCAAGCAGATAAAAGGCCCATGGAGCTCACTGGAAGAGTGAGACATGTTATATATGGTAGTTTGCATTACAGGTGAACTAATCTCTTTACAGGGCCCAACACCAGAAGTTTCATGACAAAGAAAGTAGCATAACTTATGCGTGGGTTTTAGGGACATAAACTTCCCAAGGTTCAGATCCCCACAAGATGACCTTACATAAATTACTTAACATCTTCCTTATTCATTAAATAAGGATACAGTTTGCATAGTAAATGAAAGTATATTTGTTAAGCACTAAGCACAGTGCCTAGGACACCCCTGAAGTACTTAAAAAAAAAAAGTGGTGACCACCTTATTTCCCTCTTCTATTTTTTTTCTAAGACTAGTGAAGTGCAGCAGTGAGAAGGGAGGAAAAGTAGAACAAGGAGTTCTATCCGTAACTGATACTGTGAACAATCAATTGAGATAACTCATTATCTCCCTACTGACCTTTTCCCATTCAAAGACTCCAAACTGGCAACCTAGCTCATGGTATACTATTCAAATGTAACTGAACCACTGTACACAGGATAGGATAAGAGGAACAATACCAGTAGCACCATCAGAATATGCTCACACAAATGCTCTGGTGACAGACTGGACCTAAATGCACCTTTTCCATATGTTAGCAGATTTCTGCATGTCCTTCCTTTCTCCCTCCCTTCCTTTTCTTTCTTTCTTTGTTTTTTTTTTTTTTTTTTTTTTTGACAGTCTTGGTCTGTCACTCAGGCTGGAGTGATCTTGACTAGCATGATCTTGACTCACTACAACCTCCACCTCCTGGGTTCAAGTGATTCTCCTGCCTCAGCCTCCCGAGTAGCCGGGATTACAGGTGTGCACCCCACGACCGGCTAATTTTGTATTTTTAGTACAGACGGGGTTTAGCCATGTTGACCATACTGGTCTCAAATTCCTGACCTCAGGTGATCCGCCTGCCTCGGCCTCCCAAAGTGTTGGGATTACAGGTGTAAGCCACCATGCCCAGCCCCTTTTCTTTCTTTCTTTTTTTCTTTTTTTTTTGAGACGGAGTCTCGCTCTGTCCCCCTGGCTGGAGGGCCGTGGCGCGATCTCGGCTCACTGCAAGCTCTGCCTCCCGGGTGCACGCCATTCTCCTGCCTCGGCCTCCCGAGTAGCTGGGACTACAGGCGCCCGCCACCGCGCCTGGCTAATTTTTGGATTTTTAGTAGCGACGGGGTTTCACCGTGGTCTCGATCTCCTGACCTTGTGATCCGCCCGTCTCGGCCTCCCAAAGTGCTGGGATTACAGGCATGAGCCACCGCGCCCGGCCTTTCTTTCTTAAAAAATGGAAAGATTTAAAATTTCCTCAGGTAATTAGCAGATTCTACATACCATGAGTAAAATATGTATGGATGCAAAATGCTAACTTTATTTTTCTTTCATTAATATCAACTTTTATTTATAACTTACAGCAGCAACTCTTAAGACTATGACCTAGATATGATGCCACTATTCTAATTTAATAACAATAATATCGATAGTAGTTAACTTAGTGAGCATTCGTTATGTGCTACACACCATTCAAAGCTTTATTTAATTCTCAGAACAACAAAAGAGGAAAAGAGGAACAGCTAGGTCCTGTATCTTGCTGTCATCTTAGAATTTTTTTGTCACTTAAGAATATTCAGTAGTTATCATGTGGCCTGAGTTTTCTTCCTTATTTACTAAACTGCATCATTGAATAAACTTAAAAATAAATTTTGAATCAATTGGAATGCCTTTTGTTTATAAACTTGCTGGTGAGTTGTATTTCAACATACTAGTTAAAATTGTAGCCTAATTACCTGAAACTGAAAAAAAAAAACAAACCCCAAACACATCTTAATATCTACAGAAGAAAAATGAACAAACAAAAAAAGAGATCTAAAATTAAAATGCTTATCCTAATAGTTTTTCATAACAGTGATTCATTTATTTTTTCTTTTTCTTTTTTTTTTTTTTTTTTTTAAGACAGGGTCTCACTCTGTCATCTAGGCTGGAGTGCAATGGCACAATCATAGCTCACCGTAACCTCCATCTCCAGGGCTTAGGCACTCCTCCTGCCTCAGCCTCCCAAGTAGCTGGAATTACACGCATGTGCCACCATGCCAGGCTAATTTTTGTATTTTTTGCAGACATAGGATTTCACCATGTAGCCCAGACTGCTTTTGAACTCCTGAGCTCAAGCAATCTGCCCACCTCGGAATCCCAAAGTGCTGGGATTATAGGCACGCACCACCACACCTGGCGAATTTTTGTACTTTTTGCAGAGATATGGTTTTACCATGATGCCCAGACTGGTCTTGAACTCCTGGGCTCCAGTGATCTGCCCACCATGGAATCCCAAAGTGTTGGGATTACAGGCATGAGCCACTGCGCCAGGCCTCATCTCAAACTTAAAGAATCAATGGGTCTAAAAAGTGACATCAAGTCAAAAGATGTGAAGAAAACATCTAGCACTTTATAGAAATAATATATAATTTTATACACATGACAAATAATGTTTTTATTTTAAAAAGTTTAAATGGCCACAATGATGAAAAACTGGAGGAGGCTTTATGACAATTTCCAATGTGTTTCCTGGATGTGAACAAGAGAATGAAATTTTATGTTTTACTGAACTCCTAGCAACAAATCACATGTTGGTTACTTAAGAGAAAAATAACTTCTCCCTCCAAAACTGGCTTTGTACTCATGGTAGATCTCAACAGAATCATTTAGGTAAAGGAAAAAAGCAAGTAAATATATTAAAGCAACTGAAAATATTTTAGCTCTGTACGCAGGAAGAAGCTATATTCTTCTAGTTGCTGTATTTGAAATATCCCTGAACAAAGTGCTGACACTTTGTAGGGTGAAATAAATCTTTGACTGGATAGAGTGGATAAATTTGAGTGAACAGATTATTTCCATCTGCGAATTCTCTACTTTTTCTCCTCCACCTTTGGGATCCAAATGTTTTGATTCTCATCGGTAGGAGTAAAGTATTAACTATGTCTAAGAATGTTGTAGCTCTCAAATATACTTTGAAATCCTATTTCTATGTTTTAATGTACAACATGAAAAATAGAGGGTATACAATGGCTAATTCACCCTAGAAGCCTCATGAAAGCATTTTTGGAGAGAAAACTGAATTAAATGTATTTTTACCACTCATTCTGCTATCCTTATCATTGGGATATATTGTTGGGGTTCCCAAACACCAGTGACACTTCTGTTTTGCCTGCCTCTTCAAAGCTGGGCCTGGTACTTCTGATTGATTTTCATGGGATCAATTTGACAAAAGTATCCTGGAGGAATCTGAAAGGCTTAGAATAAAATATATATTCTTGCTCATACTTTTTATTCTCTTGCTTCTGCAGCTAGTTGCATGGTGATGAAGAGTAACTAAAAACATTTTGAGCTTTTGATGTAAGTCCAATATTTATATTTTAAGTTTTGTTAGGGCAAAACCAAGAGTTTACTTATCTATAACTATAATTCCCATTACATATCTTACTTGTTATTAATTATAAAACTGAAATGCACTGTGTTTAGGATTCAGTTATCTAATACTATCAAGTATGCTGGTTTAAAAATATATTTTTTTCTTCTCCAGCATTTTTGACTTGCATGTCATCAGAGACTTCTGAAGGTTCTGAAGGGGGCTATCTGGGGGTTCCTGCCCATTAAAAAAAAAGTTTTGTTAATATATAATTTACATATCATAGAATACATCACTTTAAAGTGTATGATTTAATAGTTTTTAGCATATTTACTGATGTGTTCATCCATCACTACAGGTGATTTTAGAACATTGTAATCACCTCAAAAATATCTTTTAGCTCCCACCCCATCCTCCCACCACCCCCATCCTCTCTGTCCTAACACGAATCTACTTTGTCTCAACAGACTTGCCGATTCTGGAGATTTCACATGGATGGAATCATATACCATATGGTGTTTCGTGACTGGCTTCTTTCCCTTAGCGTAATCTTTCCAAGGTTTATCCATGTTTTAGTATGTACTCTTTTTATAGTGAATATTATTCCATTGTATAGAAATATCTCTGTCGGCTTTTCAAAGATCATTTTGCACAGTGGGGCCACTGTAAAATGTTTCACTTACCAACACACACACGTCCATCCATGCCCACAGCCAGGCCTGGGGGACAGTCACAGCGGAAGGACCCTTCATTGTTGACGCAGTGCCCATTCATGCAGATTCCTGGGGTCTGGCATTCATCAACATCTGCGCAGTGGGTGAAAGAAGTCAAGTAGTTACTGGGTAAATATAACTTTATTACAGAGTTTACTTGCTGCCACTGCTCAATACTACCAACCTTTTGTTTATAACTGTATAATTTGTGAAGAACAAATAAGTGTGGTAACAGATATTATATGCAAATGCAATCCTTTCAACACATTTCAGAAAGACAGTAAAAGTTGCTTTACTTTACCCATTGAGGAAAAAAAAGCCTCACAATCTTCTTTTTCATTATTTATTTGGTGATCCCATTTAATGTTAAATAATTCAAATTAGTTCAGTAAAACAAATTATTTAAAAATTAAGGTAAATTTCTGTAATTTTTTTCACACACAGACACTTTAACTAGAAGTAGATCCTATGCTGATATTCATTTGGTCATTTCATAATAACAAAATAACTTGAGGTATGTCTTCTAATTTTCAATCCACTTGAATTTATCAAATGTAACCCAGCATTAAATGACTTCCCCAAAAGATGAAGGAGACTTCAAACACAGAGCTGCCAACTCAGGAATACTGAAAATCTTCACAACATTTGTAATTAAATAATTAATAAGAACTGATTTCCAGAAAGCAGAAACTGGTGAGGTCAAAGTCATCTTTAGATGTATATTGAAGTTTCTTTAAAAAGGCTGAAATAAAGTCACATACTGTAACATAATTCTACACACTGCAGCACAATGGCAATTTTCTATCTTGTGTTAAATCCAAATCAGCTAACCCTGAGATGACATCCCAGTCATGAGTTCAACCATCAGAACTACAGTCCTCCTCCTCCTTGGACAGTCAAAAATCTATTTGTTATTCAGAAGCATAAGAATTCAGTCTCAATTTTTTAATCTCTAATGTCCCTAGAATTTCATTGTAATTCATTGAAATTATAGGAATTGAGCATGATCCTTATGTGGTACTTAGATTAAGTTTGTGCAATTGAAGGCAAAACATCATTTATGGAGTTAATTTTGTCTTAAAGAAGGAAACAAAGAAAAACAAAAATTTGGCCAAGTGGGATGGCTCATGCCTGTAATCCCAGAACTTTGGGAGGCTGAGGCAGGAGGATTGCTTGAGCCCACGAGTTTGAGACCAGCCTGAACAACATAGTGAGACTTCATTTCTACAAAAAAATAAAACAAAATTAGCTGGGCATGGGAACACATGTCTGTAGTCTCAGCTACCTGGAAGGCTGACGTGGGAGGATGCTTGAGCCTAGGAGTCAGGTACAGTGAGCTGAGATCGTGCCACTACACTCCAGCCTAGGTGACAGAGCAAAAGCCTGTCTCAAAAATAAATAAATTTAAAAAAGAAAAAGAAAAATTTGCTTCTAAGTAGAAGCTGCAAAATGTATTCACTTTATTAAATTCCAATTGTGAGTACAAACATAATAAGGTCTCATTTATTTCCAAGAGGCATATCTTTAGCTTATTAAGGTTATCACTAGAGGTTGGTCTGCAAAATGGCTTCATAAACAAAATAATTAATTGCAATATTAAGATTATGTCTTCACTAAATCAATGTAAGATTTTTAGATAATGATACAGTTACAAATGATCTGTATATTAGCTTTATGGAAAAGATATAATGCTAAACCCATAATGAATGACAGTGGAAAATCTAGTTCTGAGAATGCATACAAAACAAAAACCTTTCAAGATTTTTTCTTCTTCTTTTTTATTCAGCCAAGCAGTTGAGAGAAATTATTTCTACACTGTTTTCCACAAGACTTGCTTAAACCAATCTGTCAGTCCCTTAATTTTTCCTATACCATTATTATTTTTGTTAAGATATTACTGTTCCCTAGACTACAATGTATGTTTTTCTAGAAAGCTTTAGACACCTGCCTTATTGAATTAGCAAGAAATGTGAATAATATGAAAGCCACATGAGGAAGTTGAAGTTAATTCTTCCATGGTTCATTCAAATAAAAAAGGTGGTTTCAATCATGGTCATTTTCCTATCTGAAAGCCACACATACCAGTACAGTAACGTCCATTTGGAGCCAAGACAAATCCTGGTTTGCAGATGCACTTGAAGCTGCCATCTTCATTGATGCACATTCCATTCAAACACATGTTGGTAGTTGTACATTCATCATGATCTGCGGAAGAGGAGAGAGTGACTTTGAACACTAGCCTTGAGGGAACTAATTCCTTCTTCTTCCACAAACAACCCCCAGTCAAATTCCACTACATAAATGAGCCATGTGCTCACGGTTTTTATTTTATTTTTTTAAAAAAGAACACCAACTGAATGAGAGAAAATAGCGTGGAGAGTGGAAAGGACCTTCAGTATACGGATATAAAGGACAAGAATTAAATAAATTTTGTGCTTAGTTCCTGTTAAAACCACAAAAACCATGAGTAGTGTGTTACTTTGTGTACCAAAAAGATAATATAATTTAGTGTTTATTTTATAAGAAAATAAGGCAATGGCAGACCTCACTGCAAATGGAATGATTTGGACTTTCATTAGTAGATGAATACGATGTGTTGCTTTGTAAACAATATTTCTGTAGTATATTGGTATCCATTGCACTGCTAGACATCACAGGCCACAATTTTAGAGATTTGTGTACTGCATATGTCCAGCATTTTTATATTCCTCTAGTTAGTGGAGGATGGGAAGACCTCTTCTATTTTGTCAGTGTTGTAACCCCAATACCTGAAATAGAGTAGGGACTAGTAATCGTCTAAACTTATGAAGAACAACTGCTACTTACAATTTCACATGTAACACACAGGAAATTTTCAGAAGCAGTAAATTATTCATTGTTATAACATTTCTCTCCCGACCCTGTTCTCCCCCCCACCAAAAAAACCTGTCCTTTTGCTTTAACAGTCTTATATTAAATGCATTTACATTTTACCTAAGTTACCTGAAGATCTCACATACGTGATGTGTGAGCTTTCATGGAAATAGTATATTGTTCTAAATAAAAATGTATATCCTTTTAAAATCTTTTGCAAGGGAGCAGGCAATTTCCATACCAACACAGTTTTTTCCATCTGTAGTTAATTCAAAGCCGGCATTGCAAATGCACTGGAAACTTCCATCTGTGTTCACGCATCGACCGTTTTTACAAAGAACCCCATTCTGGATGCACTCATCAATATCTAGGAAGATTGAGAATGGCCAAACATTATTCTTTTACAATACTTATAGATAAACACAGTAAGATAAGAAATGGAATTTTAAATATTCAAAATCATGTTGCTTCTTTAGCAAAATTTCTCTCTCAGCAGTTTTTTTTTTTTTTTTTTAATTTTTTTGGATAGGTAGGTGCAAGCAATTTTATAGCTCTTACAGTAGCTGAAGAGAGAAAGGAAAAAAAAAAAAAAAAAAAAGAGGGTCTCCAGTAAGCCTAAGAAAGGGTGGGCAAGACAGCTGGAATTACTGGTTGCGGCTGTTTTTGACATAGTGGATGAAGGCCTTAAAAGTCAGAACAAGATGTTGGATAAGTGTAAAGTAACTACAGAATTTCTAGATTAAGAGTAATACAATGAAAACTGCTGGAAAGTTGATTCAAGCAACTACCTGTGGATGAATAGGAAATGAAAAAGAAGACAGGCAGTCATCTGGTAAAAGAATTCTGAGATGAATCAGCAATGAGGTAGCGCGTTTGGACCAGGGTGGTGGGTGTAGCACTGAAGCTATGAATAAAGACCAGGCATGACTTGGTGTTGGACTATGTGTGGGATTCAAAGAAAACAGTAGTTGAAAATGACTATAAATCTTAAACTCAGTTAATCAGAGAAGGTTACTGATGTTACTTGGAGAAAGGAAGCTCTGATCTAAGGAAGGAAGATAAACTGAATTTTTGTGAAGCCAGATACCATGTTGCCTGGGTTACATATGCAAACAGTGTTTATGTTTAAAAGGAGAATCTCTGAGGGTACTATAAATAAATCTGTAATAATGTAACAACATTTATTTTATTCCATGTTTTAATAAATTTGCTTTTAACCTCAACAGCCTTGGTCACTATATTTCATGGAACATTTTCATATGTGAAAGCAAACTGCCTTACCAATGCATGCTTGCTTGGTAGGAGTCCTCTGGAATCCAGCATGACATTTACAATAATAGGAACCAGGTGTGTTAACACAATCTCCATTAGTGCAGGGATTTGATGTGCATTCATCAACATCTGTGAGCAGCAAAAGAAACCATTATAGACTTCACTCCATTTGTAGAAAGGTTTGTTTAAAGTACATTTAGCCCTCTAAAATTTGAGAGAAGGCCAGTCAGTGGTAATAGTCTAAATAGCAAAGTATTTATAAATGAATGAAAATTCCTTTCTTCAAATACACTCAGAGGCCAGTCTAAAGATTTACAAAAATATCACCTTTTAGAGAGTACCATGGGAATTTGCTTTAATCAAGAATTAAAGATTTTTCAGTTGGAATAATGGCCAATGATTAAAAGGATGGGCCCTGAAAAGAGAAACAGGCTATAACGCTTATTGCTTACACCAATGTGGGCAAGTTAATAACCTCTCTAAGGCTTAGTAAAGTGTCAGAAGAACAATGAAATGATTCTGAAGATACATATTTATGTTACATGTTGTCACTGCTATTAGTTTTAAAGAAAGAGATTGATGGATTATGGAATGTCTTTGGTATAACTTTTTTTTGGTGAACTCATCTATGTATAAAACTATATATACACTAAAGCTTGGATAATATTTTGAAGTAAAAAAACACGAGGGAGTAGAAAATGAAAACATTAAAACAAAGCCTATTTTTTTTTAGCAGTTTCAGTTTTCTTCAGGATTCTAAAATTGGCACAGCGATTTGTTGCATAAAATGAAGTTTTATGCAACTACTAGTCGTGACCAAAAAGTGAGAAAGTCATGCTTTCCATTCAAGGTCTCCTAAAGCCTAATTAAATGCAAACCCATTGCAGAATTCAGGGGCTGAAAAACCAAATGACAGACTAACAGTCTGGACTAGTTAAATCCCAGAGAAATCACGTGTGCCAGTATAAGAAGTTTAATTCATCAGCAATGCCCACTAAATATTATTTTCAATCCTTGCAAATTAAAAGCCTGGCTAGTTGGTGAGGGCATAATGATTTGTCATTTCATATATGTGTAGAAGCCATTAACATACACAATTTCAGCTAAATTGGAGAACATAACAATAAAATCAGTTCACAGGTTTACCATTTTAATAAGCAGATTCCTACTTTCACAGATGTTCTTAAAAGAGGAACTGTACTGTATCAAACCCACCAACTTCATTTATGTAAACACTCAGACTGAACGCAATTAAGCCCTTTCTGGTAAAGGAAATAAACTTCATAGCAAATAAAATAAAAACAACAAAGAATAACAAGACTAAATCCTTTTCCATCCATCCAAGGACCCCTTCCGTCCAAAAAGACTCACTTACATTTAAAGTTTTGGTTGATACCATCAATTCTACTGAGCCAAAGGAACGAAGCAAAATGAGAAAAGAGAGAGAGCATTAGCAAGCATATCAAGTATAATAAATAGACTTTCCAATACGAAATACCACCTTCAGTTAGCAGTGTTGAAGATCAATTTTGTGTTACACAATTGAAACGCAACAATTAAAAATGTGTTGTAGTTGTTATCTTTACAGAAGCCTCAACATAAAGCTCTGAAGAACATGAGAAACCACGCATCCACGCATCCACGCATCCACTCCCCTCTCTTTAGGTAGTTTCAGGAAAGTCACGTCACTTTGCAGGACTGTTTTCTCCCCTGGAGAGTCTGCTCCTAAGGCTCCTTGTTACTATGGCAGCTCTGCCAGCTATTTTGCCATTACAGCCATAATTCACTTCTGTCTCCTAAGCCCCTTAGGGACTCATCAAGAGTCTAGTGCACAGAGAAGATGTAATCATTCACTCAATTTTGGTGAAAACAATCACCAAAAAAACAATTAGTGACTTTACAATTCCATATGACTTTAAAACCCATTTGTTGTTTTTTGTTTGTTTTCTGGGATTTTCAGTTTTAGACTAATCACAAATGACCACTGCCAACTTCTGAAATGAACATTTCATGTCTCCTCTTTATTCTGAGTCTCCCAGTCCTGGACCTCCAACTGATCATGTTCGTTTTGTCTTGTTTACAGGAACAGAAAGTACTTAAATACTACGGTCTGCACATTTTGACTTCTTACTATGTTTTCACTGGGGGAATGCGTATTTTTAAACAAAATTCATGGGATTTAACCTCCTAAAATAAATTTTTAAATTATGGAGAATGTTGATTATCAAAATTGTTAATTTCTCAAATACTACTCTATGGTTAAGAAATATTTTCCCCTGAAAAATACTTTATATGCCAACTTAGAAAAGGCTTTTATATATATATATAAAACCTCCTATATATATATATATATATATATATATATATATATATATATATATATATAAAACCTCCCAAGCACTTGTTGAATCCTTTCTTCTGTAGTCCTACATCATTATTGTCATAATTTCTTGCCTAGACTTATATAAAAATATATATATATTTGCAAGGGCTCGAGGATTACCTGTAGTCCAATAGAAATTTAAATTATTTTTTATTACTACAAAATAGAGTGACCTGAATTAAAACCATTGCTAATAGCAGTTTGACTTATACAGATACTAGGAGAGTTACAAATTTTAATTTTAAAGTAGAATTCTCAAGAAAAAGAGAGAAAAACATAATGCGGAAATATAACTGTTTTCAGGCATCAGGAGCAATTCTCATAACAGCAAAATAGACCCAATTCTATTTTCTTTGTCATTGACCCCTTAATAAATCTACTGCCTTTCAAGTTATACTGCTTCATTAGGTAGCTCATAAAAGTTCCCAAATAGCAATGGCAGTTTGTTATTCCTCAAAACATTAGCACAGTTGACATAGCTACTAGGGTTATCTTGGGCTCTTATAATTTAAAGCGTTAAGTTAATTAATATCCTCTTCACTTTTTCTGATGTGTTGCTTACAAATTGAATTTGTTGTTTATAAATTCAAAGTGATCAAAAATTGACATTAGAGTATAGGATTAAAAATATTAAAACTCATTTTCTGAAAATGTGCTCCATTACTAAGTTATGTTTCTATGAATTACAGTAGTCAGAAAGACAAGCCTGCTGCTGGGGCTTTAACTTTGCAGGGCTAAATGATGAGCTATATCTATCACTTAAAGAAACTTCAGGTGGTATCAGCTAAGCTACGTAGGCTGCATATGGTTATATAGTGTACAACCATAGGGCATACCATTCATATGGATTCTTTGAATGATACCCTCTAGGTTTGTGCAGTCAAAATTTGAGCTAAGCCTAATTTAATAACTCTGACCTTGTAGCCCTGTACCTAGTTGAAAATGATTGTTTTTTCCAAAACATCGTATTTGGCCCACATTTTCTTTTATAATCATAGTGTACTTAGACATTTTTGGCAAAATAATGATACTAACTCTCTCTATACCTGGCCTCTCATCTATATTGTTTAATGGAAGACCTGAACTCAAATCTGTTATTTAGGGTTAAGCTGGTTAATGAAACATATGTATGTTAATATTATGAATAAATAAAATAACCTCAAAATGACTCAATTATCATCCTAAAACCACTCTTCAAAGTTAATAAAACCCCCTTAATTACCAAATCAAACAGATTTTTTTTTTCCTCACTGCCTCTGATTTTTCTACTGCATTTAACACCTGACACTACTTTTCTCTTGAAAGTGTGCCCTTCCTTAACTTCAGGAATATAATTCTCTCTTTTGCTGTCTCTCTAACACTGTGAGCTAGAACAAGGTGCGTCTGAGCTGAGCTAGACTAAAGGCCTTCAATGTGGCTGTTTCATAGGATTCCAGCTGTAGTATTCCTGTTATCTTTTCACTCGTCCTGTTGTTCAGCCTGGGACACAGTATTCATCCTCATGGCTCTAAGGGCCACCTGTGTGTTGTTGACTCCTAAATCTGTAACTCTACCCCAGACATTCCTCTTAGCATTAGAGCTCTATAATTAAATACCCAAGACACCTAAAACTCAGCATGTCCAAGAAAGACTCAACAACTATTTTCTCCCAATCTGCACCTTCCTATACATGTTAACAACACCACTCTATGTCCAGTTTTGCTCAGCCAGAAACTTGTGTATCACTGTAGTTTTCTACTCTTTGACTCCCCACAACTAATCTGTCATCAGATTCCACTGATTAACCTCCCAAGCACTTGTTGAATCCTTTCTTCTGTAGTCCTACATCATTATTGTCATAATTTCTTGCCTAGACTTATATAAAAATTTACCAGCTGGCGTTTTTGTTCCCATTTTTTTCATTCCACAATTTTTGCACTAAGAAAATAGGGGACACTTCTGTTCCCAGCCAAGACAGATTTATCCTCCTTCCTCAAATACACAAACAAATGGACAAAGTATAAGAAATCATGATTTTCAAGAAACTTGACATCAGTCAACAAAGAACATAGATTCCTAAGAGATGGAAAACAAATACAGTGAATATCATGACTATTTCAGCTTATGGCTTTTAGGAGGGTTTTCAGATCATGGTTCAGACAGGGAGAACCCGGGCAGGATGCAGCAAGTCCCTAAGTGGGTGAGTCAGAGCTGAGAGTCCAGAAACAGACCCAATATATAGGAGCAACTGATTTTCAACAAGGTGCAAAGGCAATTCAATAGAGAGAATACAGTCTTTTCAACAAAGGGTGATGGTTATTAATATACTACAAAAAACAAACTTCATACAATATTAAAAAAACTAATTCAAAATGGATCATAGGCCTAAAGCTAGATAACTTCTAGAAGCAAACACTGAAGAAAACCCTTGTGACCTTAGATTTGGCAAAGATTTCCTAGACACAACATCAAAAGCATGATCCATAAAACAACAAATTTAATAAATAAAGCTTTGTCAGAGTTACAAATTTCAGCACTTCAAAAGGTATGTTACAAGAAGAAAAGGCAAGCCACAGGCTAGGAGAAAACATGTGTAAATCATATATTTGATGAAGACTTATATCCAGAATAAACAAAGAACCCTCCAAACTCAATAAGAAAATAATTTTAAAATGGACCAAGATTTGAACTGACCCTTTACCAAAGAAGTGTCAGATCAAATAAACACATGAAAAGATGGTCAACATCTTTTTCTGTGAATCATTAGAGAATGTAAATTAAAACCACAATGAGAAACCCCTGCATACCTATTACAATGGCTAAAATGGAAACACCTGACTATACGAAGTGCTGGCTTGGTTATGGAGTAACTGATACTCTCATACACTGCTGCTAGAAATGTAAAATAGTGTATTTTGGCAGTTTTGTAAGTAATTAAATATATTCCTCTCACATAATCCAGCCACTCCACGCCTAGGTATATACCAAAACTAAAATGCTTATACAAACAATTGTACATGAATGTTCATAAGAGCTTTATTTGTAATAGCTAGAAACTGGAAACAAAGTAAGTGCCCATCAACATGGGAATATAAAAATAAACTGTGCTATATCCATACAACAAAATATTATTCCACAAAAAACAGAAATAAATGATTTATTCCCATGATAACACAGATGAATCACAGAATAATTATGCTGAGTAAAAGAAATCAGACAAAAGGCATATATGTAACAGTATGATTTCATTTATATAAAATTCTACACAATGCAAACTAATGTACAGTGACTAATCAGAAATTGCCTGGGGACAGGATGGGGGCTGGGGATGGAGGAAAGGAGGAGCAAGATGGAGAGATCATAATGGGCAAAAGTAAGCCTTATGAGGCTGATGGATATGTTCATTATGTGATTGTGGTCATGATTTTATTGGTATATACACATCAAAACTTATCAAGTTATATGCTTCAAATATATACATATGGAGCATATATTATTACATGGGTGATAAAATAATCTTTACATGAAAAATCTTTACATATGTATATATGTCAATTAAACCACAATAAAGCTAGTTTAAAAATCTGCACAACACATCCATCATGATTAACCAAGAAAAGGATATGGCCTTGTCTTGTTGGGCTTACAGACTTTTAGGAGTCATGAAAACCTATGATATAAGGTATTGTTTGAGGAACTCTGTGGCCATTTTACGGCATACCTTTAAGAGCTTCATTTTCTTCCTTGCCTTTTAGAAATAAGTGCTTAGAATCCCTCTATTCTTCAACACAGGGTGCATGGGCTGGGAAAACTTGAGAAAACATTCAAGTGGCACCTGGGGACCAAAAATCTACTTGGAAAAACCAAGGCTCTAGATGAAATTATAGTTGGATTTTTTGACACGGATCCAAAGCTGGGAGTATTAATCCCAGCTTTGACTAGTGTGTGCAAACATGGAGTACATCTTAGGATCAGGACCAGCTTCTTTAAGACTTCAAACTAAACAAGCCTAGCCAGTACACACAGCTTTAATTTTCAAAATTTTTAGAACTCCATATGAAATGGGTTCTTTAGCTATCCCTCAATTGGCTCAGAACTCAGCCAGGCAGAAAGATATGTTTTATATATACACATATATATTTTTTTCTTTCCAACTTTTATTTTACATTCAGGGAGTACAAGTGCAGGTTTATTACATGGGAAAATTGCATGTCATACGGGTTTCTTGTAAAGATTATTTCATCACTCATGTAATAAGCCCAGTGCCTGATAAGTTTTTTGATCCTCACCCTCCTCCCACCTTCCACTCTCAAGTAGGCCCCAGTGTCTCTCGTTCCCTTGTGTTCACATGTACTGAATGTTTAGCTCCCACTTACAAATGAGAACATACGGTATTTGGTTTTCTGTTTCTGTGTTAATTCGTTTAGAACAATGGCCTCCAACTCCATCCATGTTGCTGCAAAGCACATGGTCTCATTCTTTTTTTATGGCTACATAGTATTCCATGGTGTCTATGTACCACATTTTCTTTATTCAGTCCACCATTGACGGACATTTAGGCTGCTTCCATGTCTTTATATCGTGAATAGTGTTGTGATGAACATACATGTGCATGTGTCTTTATGGTAGAACATTTTATATTCCTTGGGTATATACCCAGTATTGCTGGGTTGAATGGTAGCTCTGTTTTAAATTCTTTGAGAAATCTCCAAACTGCTTCCCATAGTGGCTGAGCTAATTTACATTTCCACCAGCAGTAGATGAGCATTCCTTTCTTCACAACCTTACCAGCATCTACTTTTTAATAACAGTCATTTTGACTGGTATAATATGGTATCTCATTGTGGTTTTCATTTATATTTCTCTAATGAGAGGTGGTGCTGAGCATTTCATATGCTTTTTGTCTGCACATATGTCTTCTTTTGACAAGTGTCTGCTCATGTCCTTTACCCATTATTTAATGAGGTATTTTTTTGCTTGTTAATTTAAGTTACTTATAGATTCTGGATATTAGAACACTGTAAGAGGCGTAGTTTGCAAATATTTTCTCCTACTCTGTAGTTTGTTTACTCTGATAGTTTCTTTTGATGTGCAGAAGCTCTTTACTTTAATTGGGTCTCATTTGTCAATTTTTGTTTTTGCTGCAATTGCTTTTGGAGTCATTGTCATAAAATCTTTGCCAGAGCCTATGTCCAAAATGGCATTTCCTAGGTTTTCATCTAGAATTTTTATAGTTTTAGGTTTTACATTTAAGTCTTTAATCAATCTTGAGTTAATTTTTGTATATGATGAAAAGAAGGGATTCAGTTTGAATCTTCTGCATATGCCTAGCTAGCTATTGCAGCACCATTTATTGAATAGGGAGTCCTTTCTTGGTTGCTTTTGTTGACTTTGTCAAAGATCAAATGGTTGTAGGTATGTGGCTTTATTTCTAGGTTCTCTAATATGTTCTATTGATCTATATGTCTGTTTTTGTACCAGTAGCATACTGTTTTGGTAGCTGTTGCCTTGTAGTATAGTTTAAAGTCAGGTAGTGTGATGCCTCTAGCTTTGTTCTTTTTGCTTAGGATTGATTTGGCTATTCAGGCTGTTTTTTTGTTTTTTTTTTTTGTTTTGTTCCATATGAATTTTAAAACAGGTTTTTTCTAATTCTGTGAAAAATGTTGATAGTTTGATAGGAATAGCTAGAATCTGTAAATTGCTTTGGGCACTACGGTCATTTTAACAATATTGATTCTTCCTATCCATGAGCATGGAATGTTTTTCCATTTGTTTGCGTTGTCTCTGACTTCTTTGTCTCTGAAAGAAATCAGAGATAAAATCTCTAATAAAATACACTTATTGATTTGCATATGCTGAACTCACCTTGCATCCTAGGGATAAAGCTTACTTGATTGTGATGAATTAGTTTTTGGATGTGCTGCTGGATTCTATTTTCTAGTATTTTGTTGAGGACTTTTGCATCTATGTTCATCAAGGATATTGGCCTAAAGTTTTCTCCTTTTTTGTTGTATCTCTGCCAGGTTTTGGTATAAGAATAATTCAGCCTTCATAGAATGAGTTAGGAAAGAGTCCCTCCTCTTCAAGTTTTTGGAATTGTTTCAATAGGAATGATACCAGCTCTTCTTTATACATCTGGTGGAATTTGTCTGTGAATCCCTCTGGTCCCGTGCTTTTTCTGGTTGGTAGGCTTTTCATTACAGATTCAATTTCAAAACTCATTATTGGTCTGTTCAGGGATTCAATTTCTTCCTGGCTCAATCTTGGGAGATGTTATGTTTCCAGGAATTTATAACTTCTTCTAAGTTTTCTAGTTTGTGCGCACAGAGGTATTTTTAAGATTTTCTAGTTTGTGTGCATAGAGGTGTCTGAGGATTTTGGTATTTCTTTGGGGTTGTTGGTAATGTCCCCTTTGTCATTTCAGATTGTGTTTATTTCCATCTTTTCTCTTTCATTCTTTATTAGTCTAGATAGCAGTCTATCAATCTTATTTATTCTCTCAAAGACCCAACTTTAGGTTTTGTTGATGCTTTGAATGTTTTTTCACATCTCAACTTCATTCGGTTCAGCTCTGAATTTGTTTATTTCTTTTCTTTTGTTAGCTTTGGGGTTGGTTTGCTCTAATTTTTCTAGTTCCTCCAGGTGTGAGGTTAAGTTGTTAATTTAAGATCTTTCTAACTTTTGGATGTGGGATTTTAGTGCTATAAACTGTACTCTTAACATCGCTTTAGCTGTGTCCTAGAGAGTCTGTTATGTTGTATCTTTGCTTTTATTAGTTATTAAATATCTTATTATGCTGTGGTCTGAGAGTTTGGTTGGTATAATTTCACTTTAATGTATTGAGAATTGTTTACGGCCAAGTGTGTGGTTAATCTAGAGTATGTGCTGTATTACAGATGAGAAGAATATATATTTTGTTGTTGTTGGGTGGACTGTTCTGTAGATAATCTGTTAAGTCCATTTGGCCAAATGTTGAGTTTAAGTCTCGAATATCTTTGTTAGTTTCCTGCCTTAATGATCTGTCTAATACTGTCAGTGGGGTGTTAAAACCTCCCGCTATTATTGTGTTGTTATCTACATCTCTTTGTAGGTCTCTAAAAACTTGTTTTATGAATCGGGATGCTGCAGTGTTGGCTGCATGTATGTTTAGGATAGGGAAATCTTTTGTTGCATGGAAACTTTATTATTATGTAATGGCCCTCTTTGTCTTTTTTTGATCATTGTTGGTTTAAAGTCTGTTTTGTCTTAAATTAGAATAGCAAAACTCCCACTGTTTTTGTTTTCCATTTGCTTGGTAGCTTTTTCTCCATCCATTTACTTTGAGTCTATGGATGTCACTGCATGTGAGATGGGTCTCTTGAAGACAGCGTATAGTTGAATCTTGTTTCTTTATCTATCTTGCCGCTCTGTGCCTTTTCAGTAGGGCATTTAGCCTGCTCATTTTCAATGATAATATTGGTATATGCTGATTTGATCCTGCCATTGCATTTAGCAGGTTGTTATGCAGATTTGATTGTGTAGTTGCTTTACAGTGTCAATGGTCTATGTACTTAAGTCTGTTTTTGTGGTGGCTGATAACAGTCTTTCATTTCTATGTTTAACACTCCTTCAAGGACCTCTTGGTAAGGCAGGTCTGGTGGCAAATTCCTTCAGCATTTGCTCTTCTGAAAAATATTTTATTTTCCCTTCACGCATGAAGCTTGTTTGGCTGAATATAAAATTCTTGGTTGGGATTTTTTTTTCTTTGAGAATGCTGAATATAGGCACCAAACTCTTCTGGCTTGTAGGGTTCCTGCTGAAAGGTCCACTGTTATCCCGATGGGGTTCCCTTTGTAGGTGACCTGCTTCTTCTCTTTAGTTGCCTTTAAAAATTTTTTATTTCTTGTTGACCTTGGAGAATCTGATGATTGTATGTCTTAAAGTTTGTCATCTTGTATACTATTTCACAGGGGTACTCCAGACTTCCTGAATTTGAATGTTGACTTCTCTAGAAAGGTTGGAGAATTTTTCGTGGGTAGTATCTTCAAATATGTTTTCCAAGTTGCTTGCTCTTTCTCCTCTGTTTCAGGGATGCCAATGAGTTGTAAGTTTGGTTTCTTTACATCATCTCATATTTCTCAGGGGTTTTGTTTAATCTTTCTAATTATTTTTTCTTTATTTTCATCTGACTGAGTTGATTAAAGAACAGTCTTTGAGCTCTGAGATTCTTTCCTCAGCTTGGTCTGTTTTGCTGTTAATACTTCTGATTGTATTATGAAATTCTTGTAGTGAGTTTTTCAGCTCTATCAGATGAGTTTGCTTCCTTCTTAAGAACATGCCAGTGGTGATGGGGTGATGAGGACTATGTGCACGTGTGCCAGCAAAGCAATGGGGGAAGGCTGGGGGCAAGTGCATGCCAGCAAAGTTGTGGGGAGAGGCTGTAGGTGGAAGAATGTTGGCAGAGGCCCATCTGCCGAAGTTCTCCAATGGTTAGGCAGGGTTTGCTGGCAAAGGAGCTATGGTGGTGACCCCTGGGAAGAGCCCCAGATGGGCATCTAAGGCTGTGCTCCAAGTGGACACAGCCATGCAGGGACACTGGGAGAGACTGGCAGATGGGGGACACTCAGATCAGACTGGCCCTGTCCCATGGGCAAGACTGCTCTGCTCTGTCCAGGTCCAATAGCCAACCAAGGCCAAAGCCCCATAAAAGAGGATAGCAAGCCTTGGGGTATGTGCATCATAGCCACTCTGGTGCCAACCCTCTGGGCTCTGCACAGGCTGGAATCCTGTCCCTGCCACTTATCCAAGCGGCTCTCCCTATCAGCTCAAATATCCATGGAGGTTGTGAGATCTCCCGCATGTAAGATTCCAGAGACCCCTGCTAAGAGTGGGCCACTCCTCACCTATTTAACTCACCCCTTCCCCAGGATCTGCTCGGGGTCAGGAAGAGTCCTGGTGCTTGGCATCCCTGTGAAGGCTTCCCAGCTTCCTCCTACTTCAGTACCGGTCTGTGTACTCCTTCCATACACTCTTAATGCCTTCCTTCTGAAGATCCTCTCAGAGTGTACCAGTCTTCTTAATGGTCTGGTCTGTCAGTAGGAAATGCTCTTCCTGGCTATGTCTACTCAGCCATCTTGGCCCTTCTCTATTGAGTTTTTTTTTTTTTTTAACTCCATGGGAAAATTCCTTATCCTTCACAGACACTAACGTAACCCCTAACTACTGCAGATCCTGCTGCTAGATTGGATGTTCCTGATGGTCTCTTCTTTCACCACGTTGCTAGCATACAGATCATAATTACTGAGCACAAATCAATTTAAATGGCATTTAAGGAATCAGAACTTCCAAGCCTACCATGACTAACTCTCACTGTTAAACTTTTTGTATATGACCTACAAGAAAGTTGGGGACTCTTTATAGCAGCTGTTCGCAAGGTGTGGCCTCTGGGAGACCACTGAGATCCTTTCAGAGTGAGTTTGATTCAAAACTATTTTCACAATCATATTAAGATGCTATTTACTTTTTTTTTAAGTCATGTTAACACTTGCTCCGATGGCACAAGAGTAATGATGGTTGCACAGATTAAGGCAATGGCACCAAACTGTCCTAGCAGTCAATGCCATGAACTCACAGGGCATTTGAAAAAGCCATTTTCACTGAAGAATATAATTGGTGAAGCCATAAAATTAGTAATAATCCTGGCCCTTGAATATACATTTTTAAAATATTTCTGTGACAAAATGTGCATTATACATTGGTGCTGACTGAAGCACCATAAGTGCCTGTCTCAAGGAAAAGTTTCTGTGTAGTTGTGTGAGTTGTGCGCTCCATTAGCAGCTTTTTCTGCAGAATACTATTTTTTGTACAAAATACTTTTTCTGCAGAATACTATTTTTACTTGAAGAATGACTGACAAATTATAGCTATTCAGAGTTATTAATCTGGCAGACATTTTCTTGAAAATAATCCAGTGAGCCTGTCACTTTAAGAAAAGCCACAGACTGTATATTTGATGCTAATGTTAAAAATCCAAGCTTAAAAATAACAGAATTCAGAAAGATTATTTAACACTGTATGCCTGACAGTTTCCCAGCAATTTGAAGGCATTTTTATGAGTCTGATGGTGATATTCTCAAATATGATTTTTTGATAATACATAGTAAAATATGTCAACTTTGGAAAGATATGCATAATATGGTGCATCAACATATTTCAAATGACTAATGCATGTTACAAAATCCATTCGAAGCTTTAGACAAACCAATGGACTTTATGTAGCAGAGTACAAAGAGTGTACTAATATGGTTTCAGATTCTACATGGTTAACTAAACTTTAAGAATTACTCCTTATAAGTTTTAGTGCAATATCAAATAATAATCACAATTATCTGAAAAGTCTATGTGATACTCCTCTTCTTTTCCATCTATGTATCTGTTTGAGGATAGATTTTCATTCCTCAACAAAACAAAACAAAACATCACCACAACTTAAATACAGAAGCAGCTATGAGAATCCAACTGGCTTCTATTAAGGCAGACATCAAAAAGGTTTGCAAAAATGTAAAACAACGACACTTGTTTCCGCACATTTTGTTTTCAAAACTGTAGTTTTTCACAAAAATGTTACTTATATTAACATGCAATGGATTCATTGTTGTTATTTTTGAATAAGTCAACAAATGTCTTAATATTTTCATCTTTAATTTCTAATTAGGTTATTATCAAAGTAGAGATAACCAATGATTTTAAGAGTTTAAATAGGTCTGAGATCAACGTATTTGAAAACTACTGCCCTGACTTATCAGATTTTAGTCCATTGGTGTCTTGTCATCTTTTAAAAATGGATTCATGCTCGATGAATTGTTTTCAAAATATATTCATTGTTACATAGATTTCTTTTTATTTTTGGTTTATATTAAGAGTAAGCAATTCTAAGGCAGAAGGAAAGGGAGAGTCAGAGACAGAAATCACAATATTTAGGACTTAAAAGGGTAGGAAATTCTTGAAGTGATCTAGCTCAGCATAGATTAAGGGGGCACACTGAATAGCATACACACAGAAGAGACAGTTTGGAAATTAGCTTTATTTCAAGACACTTAAAAAAATCATATTCACTCCAATTTGATCCTGTAATCTAACAGCTACTAAAAAAACTAAGAAGGATTATTAAGGAATCACAAACTTACCTATACAATCTCCATTTGCATCCTGCTTATAACCCATGTTGCATTCACATCGGTAGCTTGAGACAGTAGGTATACAGCGTCCATTTAAACAAAGGTTAGCATGATGCTTACAGATATCTATTGTCTGGTTCAGAATTGCTATGGAAAATTAAAGCACAATTATATTTAATCATTACAACATGCATTACTTTTCTGAATTGATTTTTAAAGGACATTTAATAGTAAATTAATTATGTGTATATCATAAGCTCATGTTATTTTCTATTTTATTAAATTTTTTTTTTTTTTTTTTTTGAGACGGAGTCTCACTCTGTCGCCCGGGCTGGAGTGCAGTGGCCGGATCTCAGCTCACTGCAAGCTCCACCTCCCGGGTTCACACCATTCTCCTGCCTCAGCCTCCCGAGTAGCTGGGACTACAGGCGCCCACTACCTCGCCCGGCTAGTTTTTTGTATTTTTTAGTAGAGACAGGGTTTCACAGTGTAAGCAGGATGGTCTCGATCTCCTGACCTCGTGATCCGCCCGTCTCGGCCTCCCAAAGTGCTGGGATTACAGGCTTGAGCCACCACGCCCGGCCTATTTTATTAAAATTTTAATGTGGAGAATCTAAAAAATATTACTGAGATACATGCTTGCAACTTGTATTTGTTAAGTTACAGATCTGAAAATACTGCCCATAAGGATGTCTTTTTATAATTACAGGTATGTTCTACCCTATATTTGAGTGCTTTCCATTTCTCCTTTGTAACTCTGCTGAACATTCAGACATAGCAAATTGGCAATATGCCAAAAAGAATAAACATAACACTGCAGGACATCCTTAAATATTATTAGCAAGGGAGTGCTTTTAAAAAGAACGAAGTTAAATGTCAAGTACACAAATGCCAACTCTGGTCTGAAGCCCACGGTTTTGAATTTCTTAAGCAATTTCACAAAAAAGGGTGAGGAAAGGAAAGATATGTACATTACAATATTTGGATCGGCACAGAGCAAGACATTCAGTTTATCTCAGTTGAGAAATGGTTCTGGAAAATAAGTTAAGGGGTGCATGAACAGGGCAGCTTTAAATAGCCAAATGAAATTTACTGGAACCAAAGACATGCTTTTTGGTGGTGTCAACTGGATTGGACTATTACTGGGCTCTGTATTTTCAAAGACCTGGGTCACACATTCTTTTCTCTAATTTAACAGAAAGTTTACAGAACAGAAAAGTAATATTTTCCTATTACATTTTCCCAAATTTAGGATTACTACGTATCGGACCCTGAAATAGGTTTCCCTCTGTCTCTCTCTCTCTCACACACACACAAACACAGACACATACGTGCAAGTATGTCCACACAACCCTTCTGAAAGATTAAAATTATGTTAGATATTATAATATCACTTGAGGCAGCAAACTAAAGAGTCCACAGGAAAACTGACCACTTACTTAGTCCAGTGATGATAGGTCCCTGTCCCCCGGCCCCCACGCCGGCTCCCCCAACGCCAGGAGAAAAGCCATTGCCTCCAGGGATGGGGATGAAGCCTGTCCCTCCTGGGCCGTAGCCATTGCCATTGCCACTTGGGGCAAAGCCATTTCCCCCAGTGCCTCCAGGTCTGGAACCAGCACTCCCTGGAATCCCTCCCATTGGAAGGCCATCCATGCAAAGTCTGCGATATTCCTCTAGAAGAAAAGAAACTTGAAGTTAAGCACAGGTGAATGTCTTTCTGCATAACAAAAGCAAATATATTTGAGCTCTGGATGAAAGATCAGGAGGTTTAAAAACTGAATTGAAATACTAACATTCAAAATAATTTAAAAAACAACGCTTGGACAAAAATAAGTTAAACAGCTTTCAGGTATCTGTCTGATGTTACTCTATTAGGTATTATCAAAACTGATCCTAAATAACAATGCCATCTCATTCCCCACAAAAACACTCAAGTCATATTGAAAACACACAAAGGAAGACAAATATGACTTGACTTCAAGAAAAAGAGCAAAATATATACATATACATTTTTGAGACAGGGTCTCACTCTGTCACATAGGCTGGAGTGCAGTGACATGATCATGGATGGCTGTAGCCTCGACTGCCCAAGCTCATGTGATTCTTCCACCTCAGCCCCGCAAGTATCTGGGATTACAGGCATGCACCACCATGCCCGGCTAATTTTTGTATGTTTTGTAGAGATGGGATTTCGCCATGTTGCCCACGCTGGTCTTGAACTTATGGACTCAAGCGATCCACCTGCCTTGGACTCCCAGAGCGCAAAATACATTACTGTTACTAATTTTCCTAACAGTGTCTGTGCCGAGGAGACTGACAGCCAGCCACGTACCAGAACCTCTGACAGGACAGGCTTCAGGAATGGTTCCAATGCCCCAGCAGCGGCCAGGCTCACAGCAGCACTGCATTTTCGTCATTCTCCCCGGGAGCTCTTGTGCACAGCGACCATTCACCAGGCCCGAGAAACACATGCCTGTTCTCTGATCTGTGCATGTAAAAATAAAACAGAAGATATGGCAGAATTACCTCAGGTTCTTACAACAATCACTGCACATGAGATGAATGTAGGTGAAGTGACTCATACTACTTAATCTCTATTATCTATTCCTTTCTTCACTCTCTTAATTTCTGTCCATTTATTCCTTCCTTTGCTCATTTGGCCAGCAAACATTGATTGAGCCAGGGACAGAACAATGAAAGAGGTGGAGCAGATTGGAGGACAGACCACAGTAAGAGCTAAAGTCGGGCAATTCTGAAGCTTGAAGGAAAGCAACCACCCAGTCCCAATCCTCAGCCTGGAGATGCGCACTGTCTTATGTCACTGTGATTTTGTGGTTGTCTGTAATGCAGCAATATCTGACTGATTATTTTATAAAAGTTGATCAGAAGCAACATGAAACAGTGACATTTGAGAAGGCAGCTGACTAAAATGAGGGCATGAGCCATAGAAGTATCTGAGGAAAGAGCAGCTTCTGAGGAAGAAGAGAATGTGCTTCATGCGTGTGAAGAACGATGGGCCACTAAGACTAGGGAACAGCATGCGGAAAGGAAAGTGCAAGAGCATGAGCTCAGAGAGACAGCAGAGGCTATCACGGATGGTCCTATAGGCCATTAGGAAAGGACCTTGGGATTTCATCTGGATTTCGAGTGGAGGGTTTGGAGATTTCCTGGATGGTTACAATGAGAGAAGACAATGGTTTACATTTTCAAGATCTCTTTGGCTGCTATGAGAACTGACTGTAGTGAGAGCACAGAGAACAGTAAGGAAGACACGCAAGACGTTCAGGTGAGAGATGATGGTGGCTTTGATGAGGGTGGCAGCAGTGGAGATGATGAGGCTGAGCAGAGGGCAGATATGTTTTGAAGGTACAGCCAATAGGAACTTGCTTGGGTGTGAGGTATGGAAGAAAAAGAGTCTTAGTCATTTCCTAAGTTTTTGACTTACACAGCTGACATGGGGATGGCAAGGGAAGAAACAGGATTAGAGAACACAAGACAAGGCTCCTCTTTAAAACATGTTACATTTGGAATGTTAAATAAATGAGCCTGGAATGAAGAAGCATAGTCACGCTGAACATACATATCTGTGAATTGTCAGTGTATATATGTCATTCTAAGCCAGAGCTGGAAGAGACAGTTTCAAGAACTAGGGAAAACTGATTGTGCCAAACTCGGTATTGAGAGGCAAAATAAGGTGACCATTCAGAGGTACGCAGTTTGGCAGGGCTGTTATGGTAAAGAGTCTGTGCATTATCCAGTAGGATTTGATGTAAGGAAGTGACATGATCAAATATGACTATAATAGAGATCACTCTGACAGCAGGATACACAATGGATCAAAATGATCAGATAAAGCCTAGAAGACAGGTTTGATGATTGCAAAAGGCTGCATAAAATGCAAAGTTGCATAAATTATCAATATCATCTGTAAACTCTACAGGTTTTAACTGAAACTGCCTTTATAGTAACCAATGGAAAAAAATGTTAGCTTAATTAACAACATACTATTCAACCCTATCAAGATGCTTTCAAAGTTGTTTTGTCTATGGTCACAAGAAGAAAGATGTATCACAGCAATCAGGATCTGCATATCGATAATGAAGATGAAACTGTTAACTGCTTATAATTCCATTAACAGGTAAAGTTAAAATTTTTAGCACTGGATACAGAGTCTAAAGTAAGCATATTATGTCCTCTAATGGCCCATATATAGCATGCCTCAGGTTGCTTTTAAACTATCATAAAATAATTGAATTACCTTTAATATACTCTGTATAAGAATCGAACAGTTCCTTCTAATTCTCCCCCAAAGTCCCAGTATGACCCAAAACCGAGCACTAAATGTGATGTATGCACACATACTTAAAGGCACTGCAGAAATTTCAAAAACTTGAGTTGGATTTGGACAGGCTGTCATTAGGAATAATTTCACAGCTAAGTTTCTATTCCTAAGAATAATCAAAGGAAACAGTTTTTGGAATATTCATTTTATGAACCCAAAGTATCATATACTACCTCCTCAAGACCAGGATGTAAATTAAGATAAGAAAGTTCCAAACTCTTAACAATAACCACTAACATTATAAAACACAATCAGTCCTACAAGTTAGGATGAATATATTTACCTCTTCAAGGCTTCTACAAGAAGGAGGTTGTAATATAGAATTTGAAAACAAAACAAAACAAAACCCTAGCCTTGAGTCAAGAGTCCTAGTTTTACATTCAAATATTATTAATTGTTTGATTTTCAACCATATTTAACTCTTCTTCTGTACAGAACATGGTTGGTGGGAGAATGAAATAAAACAACATATGTTCTGTTTCTTGCGGCTTTCATGGTGAATTAGCTACTCTGAATGTTCCTCTCAATTAAAATATCCTGGATAAAACGTGAAAAAATACTGAAAAATATATCATCCCGCTCACATGGAATGAAGGATAAAACAGAGTCCCCAAATGAGGTGAAATGAGAATCTTAGGAGGTATCTGAACAACTAACTGCACCTTTAGGCTACTTTTAAATTCTGGAAATGGTGAATTTCAACTCTGATAGTTTCACAGGGCCCAGGGCATAAGACATAAAAAGCCCAGATTCCACTCTTCCCTAATACATAACAGAAAAAACTCCCTCGTAAGGTAGGGTTCCAAAGAGCCATATCCTTAGTTTATGGATATAGTATACAGATAAGGTAATGGAGGCAACTAAGAAACTTGCCTGTCTCTACCTTGATGCTGTGTGGAGGAAAAAGAAAGATCTCTCCTAAGAATCAGTAACCACAAGGTCTTCCTCACATCAATAGCTTTGATGGCTCAATTCATAGTAGGTTTTTTGGTCTGCAGAACTTCAAAGGAAGAATATAACGTAAAGAGGTTCTCAGTTAGAGATACTCCAAGCAACTCACAAAAGCCAACACAATTGGAGGACTTAATATTAATGAAAAGTCTCAAAAAATTCTCATCAAGTTCCAAGAAAAAAAGAGCTGCTAACAGGAAAATACACTATAACATAAAGAAACAAAAACTAGTTAAGTAACTAGCATATTTTTGATATTGAAACGGTCAGACCAATTCTGACAGTTATTATTTTAAATTATTAACAATTAAATATTAATTAATAACAATTATATTTAATAGGTTTAAAGCAATTCAAGTCCGAAGATACGAACAAGAGGAAAAGGTCCATAAACAATGAATAGGAACAGACTTAAAAGAGCTCAAACTTCTATAAATGAAATGATATAAAGTATCTGATGAATATATTACACAAGTGTATTGCACATGGATAAAGAGAGAATTACTAAGTTGGCAGATACATACGAATATATTATTTTCAATTAGCACATAAAGACAAAGAATTTGAAATGTTAAAAAGAGGTCAAGAAATATGAAGGTGAGAATGAAAAGCTAATTAGATGTACACCTGTGTACATCTGATATGCTTTGTCTGTATCCCCACCCAAATCTCATCTTGAATTCCCACATGTTGTGGGAGGGACCTGGTGGGAGGTAACTGAATCATGGGGGCAGGTCTTTCCTGTGCTGTTCTTGTGATAGTGAATAAGTCTCAAGAGATCTGATGGTTTTAAAAACGGGAGTTTCCCTGCACAAGCTCTTCTCTTGTCTGCCACATGTCTCACCCATGACGTGAGTCATGCCTTTCACCCTGCATCATGATTGTGAGGCCTCCCCAGCCATGTGGGACTGTAAGTCCAATAAACCTCTTTCTTCTGTAAATTGCCTATCTCAGGTATGTCTTTATCAGCAGCATGAAAACAGACTAATACAACATCTAATAAGAGTACTAGGAAGAGTAATAAGCAGAATGGGAAAGAAGCAGTATTTGATGAATACTTAGAACTTTCTAGCAATGTTGTAAAACCTCAGATTTAAAAAGTCCAATACATTCAAAGTAGGATAAATAAAGAGAGATCCACAATTAGACATACCACTGTGAAACTGTAGAACTACAAAAGTAAAGATCTTAAAAATAGGTGGAAAAACAAGACAGATCACCTGCTAAGAAACGGTATTTTTAAAAAATCAATGGCTGACTTCTTAGCACCAATGGATGCCAGAACATGATGAAATAATATCTTAGTATACTCTGATAAAATAACTGTCAACTGAAAATTATGTACTGTGATAAATCATGTTTTCAGGGGGCAAATTATAGTCATTTTCAAGAAAACAAAACCAGAGTTTTCTACCAAGAGTTTTTTGATAAAGAAAATGTTGAAAGAGGTACTTCAGGCAAAAGAAAAAAGATCCCAATGGAAGGATTGAGATATAGGAAGAAATGATGAGCAAAAAATATTAAATTTGTAAATAATTTTTTATGGGTAAATATAAATAAGTACTAACATATTAAACAATAATGATTAAGTTGTCACATATAGGGAATGGCAATATACTAGATTTTAAAAAGTTGTGAAGGGAAGATCAAAGTTTAATCACTTAAATATTCTTTTATTGTTTATATATAGGTAAACATGTAGATTAATTTTAGACTTTAGTTTAAATATGCATCTTAAAACAGCTAGGATAGCCACTGAAGCCACAGAAATAAAGTATATAACTTCTTAACAAATAGGAGAAAGAGAATCGAGTTCATGGCAGCAGGTCGGGGGGATCCTGAATAAATCTAAAAGAAACCAAGAAAGGAGAAAATATACAAAAAAAAAAGCAAGATAAATAGGAAGCACAAGGACTATGGTAAAAATAAAAACAAATATATCAGTACTATAATAAATACACATGGATTTAAATCTCAGTTGAAAAGGCAAAGATTTAACCAAAAAATAGATACAGACTGTTTAAAAGAAATGCATTTAAAACATAAGGAAGAGGAAAGATTGAGAGGAAAAATACATAGTAGGTATATACTTACTGCTTCTGATACCACTCACAAAATGTGATACAAAATAAACCCAAAGAAAATAGTTAGAAATAGACCAAGAATAAAGAAAAAATTAGAGTCAATACATAATTTTAAAATGGTTCAATTCACCAGGAAAATATGACAGATACTTTTAAACATTTATCACCTATAGCACAGCATCAGGCTATGTAAAATAAAAATTTACAAGACTACATGGAGAAACTGAGAAATCTACCTTCACAGTGGAAAATTTACATGACTTTTTCGGTAATAGATATAGTAGACAAAATTCTGTAGGTACAAAGAAAAATTGAATAGTACAATTAAGTTTGATCTAATGGATATATCTACAATCTAGCATCCATCAGTTGGAGAATACCCATCTTTTTCGAGTCCATAGGGAAGATTTATAAAAATAAAGCATTTGCTAAACCATGAAGCAAATACCGCACCAGAATATTTCCAAGAATTGGTATCAACTGGTAATATTCTTGGACCACAATGTATGAAATGAAGTTGGAAATCAATAACAAAATAAACAAGAAAACATCCTATAGTTCTAAACAACTCATGGACCAAATACAGTCTCACATTGAAAATAAGGTAATATGTATAAAAATGCTGATATGCTTTGGTTGTGTCCCCACCCAAATCTCAACTTGAATTGTATCTCCCAGAATTCCCACATGTTGTGGGAGGGACCCAGAGAGAGGTAATTGAATAATGGGGGCTGGTCTTTCTCATGCTATTCTCATGAGAGTGACTAAGTCTCACAAGATCTGATGGGTTTATCAGGGGTTTCTGCTTTTGCTTCTTCCTCATTTTCTCTTGCGACTGCCATGTAAGAAGTGCCTTTTGCCTCCTGCCCTGATTCTGAGGCCTTCCCAGCCATGTGGAACTGTAAGTCCAATTAAACCTCTTTTTCTTCCCAGTCTCTGGTATGTCTTTCTCAGCAGCAAGACAACAGACTAATACAAATGTCAAGCACAATGTTGCAAGTACTTATCAGGAATCCATCCTATACCAGTCCTGAGACTTTGTGAGTATGCAATGATCTTGAGAGGGGTTCACAAATACATATTTACATTGAACATTACAACGTGAGTAATACTTTGCAGTTTATTGGCACTACCATGATTCACATTTACGAATATGCCACTGTAGCTAATAAACTCCAAATTCATTTACAATTATTACTAAATACCCAAGAACATTTTCATTATGTATGCTCTCACAAATACTAAATTATCATAATGTGGGGATCTGAAGTACATTTTTTTATGTTAAAGAGAGGTCTTTAAATCAAAAAAAATCACAACTGGCCGGGCACAGTGGCTCACACCTGTAATCCCAGCATTTTGGGAGACCGAGGTGGGCGGATCACGAGGTCAGGAGATAGAGATCATCCTGGCCAACATGGCGAAACTCTGTCACTATTAAAATACAAAAAATAAGCCTACCATGTTGGCACGTTGCTGTAGTCCCAGCTACATGGGAGGCTGAGGCAGGGTAATCACTTGAACCCAGGAGGTGGAGGTTGCAGTGAGCTAAGATCACGCCACTGCGCTCCAGCCTGGCGACAGAGCAAGTATCCATCTCAAATAATAATAATAATAATAATAATAATAATAATAATAACCATTGTTCTACACAGTTTGGAAACTGCTAGTCAGTCCTATAATATATGTACTGAAGGAAACTAAGCCATAGGTGAGAGGATGAAGAGGCAGCAACAGAGGATTGCAAAGTAAATTGTAACTTTTTTTCATAAATTCCACAATTAGCCTTTTCTAGTAACAACAAGGAGGCAAGCAACCTACTTCTCATTCCTTCAGCCAAAACCTACCAGGATGAGAAACATACTGGTGTGGCGTCTCATAGTTAAGGTCTCCAAAAAGGCATATTACAAAGCAAATCAGAGCCTAGGAATTACCCCTTTCCTTTGTATGAGATTTCATGGCCCTTAGAAAGCACTGTATTAAAAACTGTATCATGTGGAAGAATATGAGAAATAAAAAAGTCACCTGATAGAAATAAGAGTTGTCCAGGCACACTATCCCTTGAAACAGGGAATCATTAGGGGCAAAGGCAGATGAAAAGCTGTAAAAACAAAATTCTTCTAATGCTTGCTATATGTTTAACTTGCTATATGTTTAACATCTAATGCTTGCTATATGTTTAACTGTAGAACTGATGTGTCCTAAGTAACGAAAACAAGTCTATTCCTCTAATCATTTTCTATCGCCCTTACTACATTTCCTGAACAAGGCTTATAAGGAGTCATATTTACAGTCGCACTGAGAAAAAGGAAGTAATTCATCTCCTCTGATTAAAATATAAATCTATCTTGAAATGTAATAAAGGTACACTTATCAGAGTTTGTTTTATGGCTTGACATTTAGTGTAAACTTGATTTAAGAGAACTAATGGTTAATTATACAATGTGATGAAAACTTGGCAAAAATTGGGGATTGTACCTTGAAATAAATGTCTCCTGTGGAATGAGGTTTGCTCATTAAAAAATGAAGGGTTCAGCCAGAAAACACCAATGAGGTAAGACCAGGTCAGAAAAATAGTGATAGACAGTAGGTGTTCGGTAAATAGCAGCCACTGTCTCATGCTTTGTCTCCTGAGACTGGATGCCTGCACCCAGCCCTTTGATGGTCTGGTTCCAGCCTGGGTTCCCCTTGATTGATTCTGCGGATTCTTACTATTCCGAAAATACTTTCATGTTTACATTGTTCAAGAGTAACTACAGAACTCAGAGTAATGAAAAGGAACCACTGTGTATCCCAGGTTTATTTCTTCCTTTAAAATAGTGAATGACATGCTTCTTCCCAACTGTAAGGAAAACTTCTCTTTCTAAGACACTTACTCCTTTCTTAATTAAAACTAATATCCTCGTTCCCACCAATAGCTTTTATATAATTCTGAAGCTAAAACTAAAGCACTATTTAGTATACTCTTTCATTTCTGGTTCCCCCTTTAGTCAAATAATTTTAGGAATTTTGGGTTCTCCAGGTGTTTTGTTTCAAATGCACACACGCATGTGGAATCAACACCTAGCATTACATAAAGTGCTGCGTAATACATAAATAATTGTGTACCTTGCTCTTTTCTTGAAAAATGAAAAAAAAAAATACACTGGTCATCACTTCTGCCTCAAACTTCTTATATTAGTATTACATTTTTTCACATTATGTTTTCAGGGTTTTTTTTGTTTTTTGTTTTTTTGTTTTTTTGAGACGGAGTCTCACTCTGTCACCCAGGCTGGAGTGCAGTGGTGCGACCTCCACTCACTGTAAGCTCCGCCTCCCGGGTTCACGTCATTCTCCCGCCTCAGCCTCCCGTGTAGCTGGGACCATAGGCGCCCGCCACCACGCCCGGCTGGATCCACCTGCCTCAGCCTCCCAAAGTGCTGGGATTACAGACATGAGCCACCGTGCCCGGCCAGGTTTTGTTTTTTCAAGAATACTCCACAGCAGTATTGTGCACTAACACGTTTGGAAGGCTTGAGGAAATGCCTTAGCATGCTGCGGCACCATCATATTACTGGAAGAATTTCTAAATGCTTAATCCCATTTTCTGAACCTAACTGGCACTTTTGGGTCTTGTGCTTAGGGTCCTTTCTCACTATGTGTACACAATAGCAGCAGACACATTATCCTGCACACAGAAGTTGCTCACTGCTCTTTGCCAATGCGTTATTTATTGCTGGCTGCCAGCCATTCTTCTGTGCCTATATAACAATGTGGAAATTAGGTATTAATCATTCCTTGGACATGACCATGACAGTTACTTCCAAAATTACTTAAGGCTCATTAAGTATTACTATTTAAAATGCTTTTCAGAGAAATATTATTAGGCACGTTTTAACTCCTTTTTTTGGGGGAACTGGCATATATTAGTGCTCTATGCTAAAAAAAGTTCTTTCCTGGATATTTAAAAAGATGATTAAACACACTAGATAGATAAACAAAATCAGAAATTTGACTTTTATATTTATTATACAATGAAAGCGGAAAATTATCGTGTCTTATAATTAAATTGCCCAGTTAAACTCTCCTGCCAAGTGAAACTGTTTTCCGGCACACAAAAGAAACAGGATCAAGTTTATTGATGCTTTATCATGTGGTATACATTCAGAATGTCTGTGTTAACTAGAATAAGGAATTAAGGCAACATTCAGCAAATGTTACTTTCAGCACATGTGAGCTCTCAGAATAAAGCTGCAGATAACACACAGTTTAGTATAAAAAAAGCTCTAAGTCATCCAACTCTTTATCATTAGCATACATGTGGTTAGAAAATAAATAGCGTGGGAATATCTCCAACATATGTAATTCAACCAAATAAATTCAATCTGAGAAAATACAGACTCCGAATTTTAAAAATCAAAGATCTCATTCACATTAAAATGTTAGATTAATTTTTTCTCATGTATGGAAAACACATACATATTCTAAATATAGCACAGTTATTCAAAACATTTTTAAGCTGCTTACTTAATTATAACACTGGTTTTGTAATTCTGGAGAGCCATTCTCCATTCCCTAGAGACGCCCCCTTTGTTCCTAATGTTCAGGATGTTGATAGTGAAATGAATGGGACTTCTGGTTAGCGCAGGACTTAGCTTTCCGAACCTCAAGTTAGCTCTTGCCTTATGAGCATCCAGGACCGTATTCAGTGGCACATCATGTCCAAAGAGATGCCAAAGGCTGCAAGGCTGCATAATCAACATGAAGTTCTTACATCAATATCATCTCATTCATTCATTGGTTTTTTCTGTTCATTCAGAAAATATTTACTGAGCACAAACTTTTATGCAAGATGCTTATTACATAAAGCCCAGGGTCCATGAAGCTGCATAAGACAGGGCCTAACACAGCCCACAGTCTAGCCAGTGAGTAACGCACAAGTACCTGTGACAATGCAGTAAACCCTAAAATGAAGCAAATGGAAACATATTATGGGTGGGGCTGATTAATTTTGCCCAAGAAGAAAATGCAGGTTAAGTGAAACGGCTATAAGGAAAAGCGATACTGGCCAGAGGTCATGGCTCATGCCTTTAATTCCAGCACTTTGGGAGGCCGAGGCAGGTGGATTACTTGAGGTTAGGAGTTCGAGACCAGCCTGGCTCACATGGGAAAACCCTGTCTCTACTAAAAATACAAAAATTAGCCGGCGTAGTGGTGAATGCCTGTAAAACCAGTTACTCAGGAGGCTCAGGTGGGACAATCACTTGAACCCAGGAGGCAGAGGTTGCAGTGAGCTGAGATGGCACCACTATATTCCAGCCTGGATGACACGGCTAGACTACATCTCAAAAAAAAAAAAAAAAGAAAAGTGATACCTAATTTGAGACTTAAAGGATGAGCTGGATTTTAATGAGCATAGAAGGGGAAAATCAAGATGCTTCAGGCAGAGGGGGTACTGTCGGCAAAGGCATGGCAGTGTGGTCGTGTACAGCAATGAGGGAAATATGTGTATGAGGAGGCAAGTGGTTAGAGATGAGTCCGGAATACAAGTTAGGTCAGGTTGTAAAGGGCTCTGGATGTCTGAGTAGAGACTTAGGACTTTATAACATAAGGAGGCAAGAGATAAAAAGAGTTTATCTTAATTTCATGGTAAATCAAATCTTCCATTGAAGAAAAACCACCTTAGTAAATCATTAGGTATGTTAGTCTTATCTGAATAAAATGAGGATTCATGCTTCTTTTCCAATGCAAAACAAAAATATGAATGCAAGTTTTGTTTGACTAGAGAAAGATTTTGAAATGTAAGTGAGTAAATAAAAAGAAACAATTTAGAAATGGGAAGTAAAACACTGAAACTTATTTTGGCAAATGCTGCCTCATAACTAGTTTCATTTCTCTCTATTCTCAAGCCCCCAACCCCGCATTCCAATTTGTTCTCAAAGGCCTTCAATTACTCCACATTGACTATCAAACGAAATAGATGTGCCATATTTGGTATTTCCCGAACTTCACAATAATAACCTCACTTCCTTCTCCAGTCATATTTCTTCTAGTGATATTCTAGGAGACAAGTTTCCTGAAGCCAGGTTCTACAGCACCCAGACAGCAGTGTTCAATGATGACTCCCACGGTGACATTTCTCCTACAGAGTTGAATCTATACCTATTCCAAGCTGATAATTTTGTGTTCGCATATGCATGTGTGCATAAATATATTATTTTCCTATAGAGTTCAAGAAAATCAAGTCAAGTGTAGGTAGTGGCAGTAATTTTCAACCTTAATAGAAAGCTGACGGCCAAATTATACAGTAGTCCTCCCTTATCTGCGGGGGGTACGTTTTAAGATCTCCAGTGGATGCCTGAAACCTTGAATGGTGCTGAATCCAACTGCTTTCAATTTGAACACGTTTCTGTTCATATCTTCCACCCACAAATTTAATTCCTTTTCCTTCTTAACTACACTTATCACACATTGTGGCTGTAACTTTTGCAGTGTGAGGTGCAACAGCAAAACTAACATGAAATTCTTTCTCTTCCTTCACAATTTCATGGGTAGATTTGTTCTTACCATAGATCTTAGCAACCTCAGCATACAATTTCTTTTCTTTCCTTGCTAAGTAGAGAACTTCCACCTTTTTACTTAAAAGAAGTACTTCATGGCTTCTCATTTTATATATATCCGAATCGCTAGCATCAATACTCTTGAGTTCAGGGGCCATGACGAAGTATAATAAGGTCACTTGCACATAAGCACTGCGATACTGTCAGCCAGTGTGAAATCTGAGATGGCTACTAAGTGACTAGTGGGTGTGGAGCCTATACAGCATGGACATGCTGGACAAAGGAGGAGTCACATCCTGGACGGGCTGGTGTGAAAGTTCACCGTGCTACTCAGAACAGTGCACAATTTAAAATTTATGAATTGTTTATTTCTGGAATGTTCCAGCTAATATTTTTGAATAATGGTGGGAATTGTAGAAAACAAAACCATGGAAAGTGAAACCGTGGATAAGGGGGAACTAGGGTATTAAATGAATCAAACTTACTATGCCGTGAGCCAACTGGCAACAGTGACCCTAGAATAGTTTATTTGCTCAGTTGCAGAGACTTAATATTTCACAAAAAATGATTTACCTAATGCAAGATAGGAACTCTGATTCATCTGTAAAACACAAACAATTCTCATTCAAAGACATGACATGAGACTCCCAACAGACATCTTACTTCTCAAAGCAGGCTGTTAGCATGACAGTGAAGAAACCACTCATGCTGGAGGCCCTGACATCTGGCCACAGCATCTCCATAGCCTTAAAGTGGGTAAGTGGCAGTTCAGTGTCACACTAGCACAGAGGCTGGAGTCAGAGAGGTCAGGATTTGAATCCTGGCACCATTTATTGGCTGAAAAACACTGTGTGAGTCACTTAACCTCTCTAAACATATTTCTTTTATCTGTAAATTTGGAGTAACTATACTTATCTCACAGGGCTACTATAAGGACCATATGACATATTATATAGGTCCAGAGCAGGCATATCCTTCTGCTCCTCTTAATAAGAATAATAATGAAGAATATTTTACTGGACACTTATTAGAAGAAACTGAAGTATAGAGAAGATGGTAGCTTGCCTGACTCTTCACAGCTATGAGATAATGAGGTAGTGGAGAAGCCCAGTGCCTCACACACGGTGTGTGTAATATCTTAAATGATAGCTGTTATTTTTACTACTAATACTGTTTCTTCTATTACTAGGCTTCTACTGTTATTTATGATGACAATATGGCATTCTGAAGGCAGGATTTGTATCTCTTATGTTCACTGTTGGATGACCTGATATATCAGTACATTTAATCAAATACATTCAGGCCACAGTCCTTTTATTGGCGGCCTAGGACTTCTAGCTTACATCCTTGACTCTGTATTTCCATCTCATCAACCCATTTCTCTTGGGCGCATGAGAATCATTAGGGAATCATGAAGACCTACAGAGATTCTGGCAGTTAGCTTGCTGACATACTAACTGCCTGGTTTGGCGAGAGAGAGAGACACTGCCCAAACTGTCACCCTCTAGTGGACAAAACAACACCATTCTTTAAGTATTGGATTAATTGCCCTAATTCCTGCACTACATGAATCTTTAGTGCCAGTAAAGCTAACAGTGCATCTGTTTTCCTCTCTTTCTACCTATTGTCAGCTTAAAATTGGAACAGACTAGGTTAAATGCTCAGGAAGAGAAATGTGAGGTTAGCTCACTGTGCTGTGATTATGTATCAAAAGACACTTCATAATCTCTATGCTCACAATAAGACAAATGTCTAAGCCTTGCTCAATAACAGATTACCTTTGCCATGACTGTGAAGCACTATTTCATCTTTCTAAATAAATAAGGGAGAGTATACAATGGTTTTAATTTGAATATATTTAAACACAAAATTAAAGGTGTCTTTTTTGTATAGTAACTATTTTCAATAGAATAAACAAGTTCTAACTAAATAAGATGTTGACTACATTCATGATTCATAGCAACAAAAGAACCTTTAATTACTGCATTCTGTCTCCCAAAGCAGATTTTAAAAAATTTTTCTCATGCCTTTGTGTCTTTCTTTATTCCCAAAATGACTCTGACAACATAAAACAAACTCAGTTGGCTTCTGAAACTGAAGTCTTTGCAAAGAATACTTGGTCTATCAGTCCCTCAATACTGGTACGGTTTACATTAAACAACTCATTCAGCCATTTCCTCAATATTTTAGAATCATTGCCATCTTCATGCCTGTTTGGGCTGTTTTGTCATTATAAAGACCCAGTGTATTGAGCCTTCAAAATGCGAGGCTTACCGATGCACCGAGAGCCATCTGTTGAGGTTACATATCCACGTGGACAAACACAAAAATAGCTTCCCACGGTGTTGGAACATTCGCCAGTTTCACATATCCCAGGAATGATGCTGCACTCATCAATGTCTAATCAAGGGAAGAAGGAGAAGATGATTGAGAAAGGCCTTCATTAAATAGCTTTTAAAAGAGATTTTTTTTTTTTTTAAGAGTCTGAGAGCATTCATGGTTGATTAGGTCAGATCATATAACCCTGAAGATACTCTTGTTTCAGGCCCCAAAGAATTTCTCACACATATCTATGGGAACTGAGATGAAAGTAAACTCCCATGGCAGTTAAAACAAGGCCAACTAAAGCAGAACTCCATATCCTTTTTTAAAAATGCAATTTAAATTGGAAATAAGTAAAGATGTCAATGTTTTAGTTTCCATTCTACATCAACTAGGAAATTATCCTACTAGAGCCTTGAAAAACACATAAATGGATTACATTTTCAAATACAGAATAACTGTATTTGAAAATGTATAACTAATTTTCACACTATTTGAAGCAATGAAGAGTGGCAAATAACTTTTTTTTAAAACTTGGCTTCAGGACATGTTTTTGTACTTACATTTGAATATGGGTGTATTTGACATTCTGGGAATAACTTTAATCTAAAATAATACAGAAACATGGTAAAGGGCAAAAAAGCCTCCTTGGGAGGCTTTGGGAAGTGTCCAGTTTTCCTATTGTACCTCCCTACAGTTACCCATTCAGCATACTCAATGCTGGAAATAGTCTATTTCCTTTCCCATTAATGAAAAGTCTGCTTTCTTAAAAATTATCCCTAAAGCAGAAAACCCAGTCATTTATATAAACTTTTAATGTACTTCTCTTCTAGTTCAGTAAGCAGAGAGAGGTGGAAAGTCTAACAAAGCTGCAATTAGGGATAACTGGGAGCTAATTGCTAATACATTTAAAAAGGAAATGAGTCATTGTGAGAAAAATTCAGCCAAAATCCTGGGAGGTGGCTGTCTTTTTTAAGGAACAGAGGTAGCAAAAGCCAGTAACTAGAACAAACAACAATAAGAGCCATACATATAGATAATTACTGAAAAGTCAAAGTAAGCTGACTTTTAGTTTCTCTTTTTTCAGTTACATTTGTTTTTTTAAAATGTCCAATAAAAAAGGAAAAATAATTATATTCTTATTACAAACACATAAAATATTTTTAATCCCACACTTAAAAAGAAAAAGGTTGCCAATGCCTTTCTTACATTCTTTTATTGGTCTATTCATTATTTTTTTCCATTTATTCTGACAAGTCACTCTTGCCTACAAGCTTTATCATGAAATAACTTTATCATGAAAGAAGCTTTAATCATGATGAAGAATTTTATCATGATAGAAGCTTTATCATGACAAATAACTTTATCATGAAATAAAAAACATGTGTGTTTTCTTGGTATGTTCTTATAAAAAAAGTTACCAGATTCAGACATTCTCTGAAACAGTATCTTCATTTGAGGCTTAACACTTAGCCACTGAAAACACAGAGGTACAAATCAAAAATCTACCAATTTCCCAAGAGAGATCAGAATTCTAACATGAATTGACTACATGAGGAGTAAATACAAAATGTGGTCAAAGAGCTGCCATCAGACTTAATCCAACAAAATAAAACCATGTGTGCAAAATTAGAACCTGTTGCATCCTGTGTTGCTATCTTAGTGCAGTGCATCTTAATACAGCTGAGCATGGATTCAGAAGAGATGAAACTAAACAGCTGTACTTTAATTACAACATAAACTTATCATCACCTCTGGATAAGGAAGAGAAAAAGAAAAGAAAGAAAAGAAGGATACAAGATAAAGCAAGCATTAAAAAAGTGAAGAACTAAAACTTGCCTTCTCACTCTCTTAACATCTAAAATTGTATGAATTATCGAGGTGCTTATGGAGCCCAGGATTTATGCAAAATATTAAACATTAAGAGACTCTACTTCTTCATTTAAACATTGGCTTTTATTTCTAGGCATTTCCTTTCATAATAAAGAACTTCCCTATGCCCTAGTCTTAAAACTCTTCCTGACAATAAAAAGAATAGAAAATTAAAAGATGTTTGGCATTTTCTTTTTTTGGAGAAAAAAATCTGGGACACAGAAGAACATGTGGAATGACATAAAATTTGTGGTTTTTGTGTTAAAAATTTTATTGTGCAAAAAAAAAAAAACTATGTGTTTCACAATTCTCCTTATAATTGAGTAGGAACCCTAAAAGGTTAGCTTCAAAATAATTATATACAAAAGACTCTCCATTTTTGTATAAAAAATAGAAATGCTTTTATTTTTGGGCTAGACATCTACCATATTTTAAAAATAAAAAAATAAGGTGCTTTTTTAAAACAACAACAACAACAAAACCCCAAAATACTGACCAAAACCCCTGCATTTTAATACAGTGATGCCCAGTTGAGGCGGGAGAGTTCCCTTGAGCCCCTCGCGGGACTTGAGACAGGGGTGGCTTGTTTATTTGGCTGCCATCCTCAAACCCTTTGCAGGAGGGGAGCACATAGGTGAGCAGGTGCAGGAGCCAGGGTGAGTGTTTCCGGATGCTGGCAGAACAAATCCTGTACCAGCCCACGGCAGTGTCTAGGTGTTGCTGGCGACCTCCGGAACCCCAGAAGGTGTCTGTTACAAACAATGCTCTTTTAGCTTTGCCATTCACAGATGGCTTAAATGTTAAAAAGCTCAGTGCCTAGTGTGTCCCAAATTCTTGTCTGGCATCCAGGGAGAATCAGGTCAAGTGAAGGAATTGAAGGATGGTGTATGCAGAGGATTTTATTGAGCAATGGAAGTGGCTTTCAGTGGGATGGGGAGCTGGAAAGGGGATGGGGTGGGAAGATCATCTTCCCCTGGAGTTTGGCCATCCCTACCTGAACTCCTCTCCAACTGCAGTCTCTGATGTCCAGCTGCCTCTTCTCCTCTTAACATTCAGACGCTTCCTCTCTCCTCCCTTGCCATGGTGCTCTGCTCTGCTCCTTTGCCAGTGGAGCTTGGGGTTTTTATGGGTACAGGGTAGGGGGTGTGGCAGACCAGGGTGGTTTTGGAAAAGGCAACATTTGGGCAGGAAAACAGGAATTCATGTTCTCATTTAGGGTCACAGGTCCAGGCTTGAGGGTGGAGCCCTGACAGGGACCCCCACCCCTGTCTTTGACCCAGGATTTCCCTGCCTCCTGTCTGTACCACAGTGTTTATCCATCAATTTAAGTTTAGCATTAACACTTATGTTCAGAAGGATACATGCATTTAGCTCTTTTGAATATTAGTTCTTCAATACTGTATGTCATAATCAGATTTGGAAGTAGTATCTCCACAAATATAAAGCATATGTTACCTATGTATAAACAAGTGTGCCTAAAGATGACACGTCTGCTCATGGGAAAAAGCAGAGTCTTAACAATGGGAATTGGTTGCATCCATGTTCTGCACACTGAATATACTGCCACCCATCTCTCCTTGACCTTTTCTGAAACTATATCAGTTTGTAGCTTTGGTCTGCAAATATCAGAAAAACTGATTTAAACCGATATAAATCAGAAATTTAATAGCTGTCATATCTGAAGTCCAGAAGTGGTTTCAACCAATGTGTCTGGCTCAGTTTCTGTGAGATATGTTCAGCTAGGCCTTCCTCTGTATTTTGACTTGAGCTGCCTTCCCTGATGGGAGCAAAATGCATACAGCAGGTTTAGGCTATTCCTTTGACTGGGACATCTAGTGGAAGAGAGTGTCTTTTCCAGTGCTCTGTCCTGAGAGGAAGAAAACCTTTTCCAGAAGCCCCCAGAAAATCTTCTCTTTTGTCCTAATGTCTTGAATTGGGTCACATGCTAATTTTTGAATGATTCCTCTGGACAGGAAAATGTTCTGATTGGTACAGGCCTGGAGTCCTGAACCAATTTGTGTGGCCAGTGGAGTGAAGTTAGCTTCCAACTAATAAACAACAACAACAACAACAAACAGCATGGGCAACTGGGTCTGAAAATACACCACAGTTGAAGAACGCAGAGTGTACCAGAATAGCTGGGAAATGGATGGACAATAAGCTTAGCTAGTTAGGCTTATACTAAATCCTGAAGAGACAAGCCAAGGACTGTGGCTTTTATTCTGAAGGTGATGAATAGTGTCTATGAAGGAGTTTAAACAAAAGAATTACATAAGCAAATCAATATTTTAGAAAGACAGTCCTTGTGTTTAATGTGGACAGATGATATAATAGTCCGGGAAGAAATGTCGAGAGCTTGAAGTAAAGGCTTTATGATGAGGAAGGGAACATATATTCAGGAGATAATTTGAAGGAAAAATCAACAGGAAGGACTTTGCCACCAGAAAGAAATCTCATGCTACTATTTTGATTGACAAGGATGATGACATAGTGCTATTAACAGAGAATGGAACACAAATGGAAGAACACGTTTTACAGTTAAGTTGAACTTTGGACATTTTGATCCTGAGATGTCTGAAAGAAACCAGTAAAAATTCTAATCTACAGAGCTAAAAATCTGGGTATGAAACTTAGCAAAGAGGTAAGTTACAAAGATGGACATTTGTGGTTTATCACCAAGTATAAAGATTGCCTTTGAAGTTATGGCAACATATGAGATTTCCAAAGAAGATAAATGAAAAGACCAGAATTGAAGGAGGGAACCATGATACTCATCAACATCTAAGAAAAAGTCAGAGGAAGAAAAGCAGAACAGGAGTCTGGGAAGGAAGGATCATGGAGGAAGGAGGAAGAAGGTGAAGAATGCAGGCGGAGGAAGATCACTGTGGAAACAGGGGGATTGTCAAGTGTGACTTCAAAGGGCAAAAAAAAGAGAAAGACTGGGAGGTCTTTGGTAATGTGAAGACTCTGAACATAGATTTTTTTTTAAAAAAAAGGAAATCCAATCTAAACAAAACCATCTGACAGATTTCTGACTGCCAAACCACATAACCTCGTATTTGTCAACCAACATTTCCTGTAAATCTTACACTAAACAGAATATAATGAATAATTTGATAAGTAGTGATAACGTGATCTCGGATATCACTGAATTCTAAGAAGAACACCCTAGAGAGAATGTCCATTCTTATAGGTACATGTCACAGAAAAAAGCCGTCCATGTAACAATTATGTTACAGAAACTTAGTATAAATAAAACAAGAAATTTTGTTTTAAAAACGTGTTCTTAGAACATTTTGTTTCCATTGATTCCAAGAACTATACATATTTGGAATATTCTGTAAAATGTCTTTTTGATATAGAAAAAAGGAAGTATATTTTTGCATACACTGAACTACTTATTTGTATACTGTTTGACATTAGGAAAATTCATGATTGAAGTGTTAAGTGCAATAATTTGCTACCTATTTCCAGTTTTTCTAAAGACAACAGGCAATATCAATATTATAAATTGCAATAGAAAATTGATGTCTGCTTTCCTCTTTTCAGATTTCAAAAGCATGGTGTGTATCAACTGTACTCAGAATTTTATTGTATATTTATAAGCAGCTTTACTGAGATATGATTCAAATGCCACACAATTCACACATATAAAGTGTAAAACTCAGATGATTTTAGTATAGTCACAAGTTATAGTTATGCAGCCATAACTACAAACTGATTTCAGAACATTTTCATCCCCCCAAAGGAAATTCCAGCCTATTAGCAATCATTCTTCCTACTCCTCTCCAAGCCCTAGGCAACCACTGATCTCATTTCTGTTTCTATACATTTGTTTATTCTGGACATTTCATATAAATAGAATCATAAAATATGCGGTTCTTTGTGTCTGGCTTCTTTCATTTAGTTTATGTTTTCAAGGTTCATTCATGTTGGGGCATGTATCAGCACTTCATTCCTTTTAATTGCTAAATAATATTCTGTTGTGTGGATATACCACAGTTTATCCATTCATCAGTCAATGAATACTTGGGTTATTTCCATTTTTTAATTTTTGGTTATTATAAATAAAGTTGCCATGAACATTCAGGTATTCATTTTGTGTAGACATATGTTTTCATTTCTCTTAGATATATACCTAGAAGTGGAATTGCTGAGTCCTATGGTAATTCTATGTTTAACTTGTTGAGGAACTGACAAATTGTTTTTCAAAGCAGCTGTAATAATTTACATCCCCACTAGCAATGTATGAGGGTTTTTCCTCATATACACCACATCCTCGCCTTCATTCATTATTATCTGCTTTCTTTTTGCTTGTAGGTGTGAAGTGGTATCATATTATAACTTGGTTTGCATTTTCCTAATGGTTAATAATGATGAGCCATTTCCATGTGCTTATTTGCCTTTTGCATATCATCTTTGGAGAAATATCTGCTCAATTCCTTTGCCCAGTTTTTAATTAAGTTACTTATGTTTTTAACTAATGAGTTACAAAAATTCTTTACATATGTCCCACACGTTTTATGATTTGCCTCTCAATTTTCATGTGAACTTTTTAAAAAAGTTTTCATTAATATATAATATTTGTACATTTTTATGGGACATGTGACATTTAGTTACATGCATAGAATGTGTAATGATCAAGTCAGGGCATTTAGGGTATCCCTCACATCTTGACTTATCATTTCAGTGTGTTAAAAATATTTCAAGTCCTCTCTTCTAGTTATTTTGAAATATAAAATACCTTGTTGTTAACTATAGTCACTCTACTCTGTTATCAAACATTGAAACTTATTCCTTCTATCTAACTGTATGTTTATACCCATTAAGTAACTTCTCTTCATCCTCCACTATGGTCAAGCATCCTTCCCAACCTTTGGTAACTCTTATTCTACTCTCTCACTCCACGAGATCAACTTTTATCAACGTCTGAATGAGATCATGAAATACTTTCTATACGTGCCTAACTCATGTCACTTAACATAAATACCCTCCAGTTCTACCCATGTTGCTGCAGTTGACAGTATTTTATTCTTTTTTTATAGCCAAGTAGTATTTCATTGTGTATATATAATCACATTTTTTAATCCATTCATCCAGTGATGAATGCTTAGGTGGATTCCATATCTTTGCTCTGGTGAAGAGTGCTGCTATAAACATGATGGTGCAGGTGTCCCTTTGATATAATAATTTCCTTTGAATAAATGCTCTGTAGTGGAATTGCTGAATCACATGGGAGTTTTATTTGCAATTTTTTGAGAAATATTCATACTGTTTTCCATATTGGTTGTACCAATTTACATTACCACCAACAGGGTGGTACCACCACATCCTCACCAGCATCTGTTATTTTCTGTCTTTTTAATAATAGTGATTTTAACTGGAATAAGATGATATCTCATTGTAATTTTGATTTGCATGTCTCTTGTGATTAGTAATACTGAGCATTTTTTCATTTGTATGACCTTCTGAGAATCTCCATAGTTTGCACTTTTTTTTTTTAGATGGAGTTTTGCTCTTGTTGCCCAGGCTGTGGTGCAATGGTACGATCTCGGCTCACCACAACCTCCACCTCCCAGTTCAAGCAATTCTCCTGCCTCAGTCTCCCAAGTAGCTGGGATTATAGGCATGCACCACCACATTCAAATAATTTTGTATTTTTTTAGTAGAGACAGGGTTTCTCCACGTTTCTCCACGTTGATCAGGCTGGTCTCAAATTCCCGAACTCAGGTGATCTGCCTGCCTCAGCCTCCCAAAGTGTTGGGATTATAGGCATGAGCCACTGCGCCCAGCCCCATAGTTTGTAAATATTTTATTCAACTTAACAGGACTAACTCTTCACTCTGTGGATTGTTTCTTTGCTGTGCAAAAGCTTTTTAGTTTAATAGAGTCCCATTTGTCAATTTTTGTTTTTGTTGCCTGTGCTTTTGAGTCGTAGTCATAAAATACTTGCCAAGACAATGTCCTGGAGTGTTTCCCATATGCCTTCTTCTAGTAGTTTTACCATTTCAGGTCTTATGTTTAGGTTTTAATCCATCTTGAGTTAATTTTTGTATATGGTGAGAGATAGGGGTCTAGTTCCATTCTTCTGCATTTGGATATCCAGTTTTCCCAGCACCGTTTATTGAAAACGATGTCCATGCCTCAATGTGTTCTTGGTACGTTTGGTAAAAATCAGTTGACTGAAAATAGGTGGATTTATTTCTGGGTTCTCTATTCTGTTCCACTGGTCTAGTATCTGTTTTTATGCAAGTACCATGCTGTTTTGGTTACTACAGCCTCGTAATATATTTTTGAAGTCAGGTGAGTATGATGCCTCCATTGATTCTATAGGAATTTTAGGATTGCTTTTTCTAATTCTGTGAAAAATGACATTCATATTTTGATAGGGAATGCACTGAATCTGAAGATTGTTTTGGGTAATACGATCATTTTAATAATATTAATTCTTCTGATCTATAAGTATGGGATGTCTTTCCATTTGTTTGTGTCCTCTTAAATTTATTTTATAAGTGTTTTGCAGTTTTCTTTATGGAAGAATTCACCTCCTCAGTTAAATTTATTCTTAGGTATTTTGTCATTGTTTTTGCAGCTATGGTAAACAGAATTACCTTCCTGAGTTCCTTTTTTTAGCTATTTCATTATTTGTGTATAGAAATGCTACTGATTTTGTATGTTGATTATTTTATCCTGAAAATTTACTGAATTTATTTATCAGATCTAAGAGTTTTTGGTACAATTTTTAGGATTTCTAAATATAAGATCATGTCATCTGCAAAGAGAGACAATTTGACTTCCTCTTTTCTAATTTGTATGCCTTTTCTTTCTCTTATCTGATTGCTCTGACTAGGACTTCTGTAGTCTGTTTAATATAAGTGGTGAACGTAGTCATCATTGTCTTATTCCAGTTCTTGGAGGAAAGGCTTTCAGCTTTTCCCCATTGAGCATGGTGTTATCTGTGAGTGTGTCATACATGGCCTTTATAACGTTGAGGTATGTTCCCTCTATGCAGTTTGTGGAGGGATTTTTCATGAAGGGATGATGGATTTTATCAAATGGTTTTTCTGCATCTATTGAGATGATCATACGGTTTTTGTCCTTCATTCTGCTGATGTCATGTATAATGTTTATGGATCTGCATATGTTGAACTATCCTTGCATCTCTGGTATAAATCTCATTTGATTGTGTTGTGTTATCTTTTCTGTGTGCTGTTGGATTCAGTTTGCTACTATTTTGTTGAGGATTTTTACATCATGTTCATCAGGAATATTGGCCTGTAGTTTTTTTTTGTCACTGTTGTGTCCTTGTCTGGTTTTGTAGAATACATTAAGGACAATACTCTCCTCTTAAATTTTTTTGGAAATAGTTTGAGGAGAACTGGAGTCAGTTCTTCTTTGTAAGTTTGGTAGAATTTGGCAGTGAATCCATCCAATCCTGGGCTTTTTTTCTTGGGAGATGTTTTAGTACTGATTCAGTCTCATTGCTTATATTAGCTTGTTCCAGTTTTCAATTTCTTCCTGATTCAATCTTGGTAGGTTGTACGTGTCCACTTCTTCTAGACTTTCCAGTTTGTTAGTGTATAATTGATCATAATAGTCTTTAATAATCTTTTGCATTTCTGTGGTATCAGTTGTTATGTCTCCTTTTTCGTTTCTAATTTTGTTTCCTCATCTCAACTAATTTTGTTAGTCATCTCTCTTTTTTATTGATTAATCTAACTAGCAGTTTATCGATAATGTTTATCTTTTCAGGAAAATCAACTTCTCATTTTGTTGATCCTTTGTATTGTTTTTTCAGTCTCTATTTTGCTTAGTTTTGCTCTGATCATTATTTCTTTCCTTCCACTAATTTTGGGTTTGGATTGTTCTTGCTTTTCTATTTCTTTGAGGTGCATCATTAATTGTTTTATTTAAAATCTTTGTACTTTTTCTAACCCAGGTATTTATTGCTACAAACTTCCCTCTTAGCATTACTTTTGTTGTATAACATAGGTTTTGGTATGTTGTGTTTCCATTTTCATTTGTTTCAAGAAATTTTTTAAATTTCCTTATTCATTTCTTCATTGACCCATTGATTTCATTCTTCAGTGGTCATTTAGGAGCATGTTGTTGAATTTCCATGTATTTGTAAATTTTTCAATGTTTTTCTTCTTATTGATTTCTTGTTTTATTCTATTGCGATCCGAGAAGATATGTGGTATGATTTTGACTTTTAAAACATTTGTTGAGACTTGTTTTGTGGCCTAACATATGGTCTCTAACCTGGAGAATATTCCATGTGCTGGTATGAAAAATGTGTATTTTGGATCCATATGAACTTTAGGATTAGTTCTTCAATTTCTGCAAAAGAGCAAGCTTCAATTTTGACAGAGATTGTGTTGCATTTATAGATTGATTTGGAGAGTACTGCCATCTTAACAGTATTAAGTCTTTCAATCTTAAGCATGGTGTATATTTCTATGTATTTAGATCATTCTTAATTTAACAAGGCTTTACAGCTTTCAGTGCACAAATCTATCACTTTCTCTGCTAAATTTATTCCTAATCCATTTATTCTTTTAATCCTATTATTAATAAAATTCTTTTCTTAATTTCATTTTCAGAATATTCACTGCCAGTATAAAAATAACATTCATTTTTGTATATTGATCTTGTACAATTGCAACTTTGCTTAAATCATTCACTGGTTCTAACAGTTTTTAGAGAACACCATAGCCACTTTAGTGGATACCTTATTCACTTCAGTTGTTACCTTGTCCACTAAACATGTGTTGTCTACAAGTAGAGATAGTTTTACTTCTTTTTTTCCAGTCTGGTTACCTTTTATTTACCTAATTGCATAATTGCCTTGGCTAGAACCTGTAGTACAATGTTGAAGAGAAATGGTGAGAGTAGACATCCATCTTCTGCCCAGTCTTAGGGAAAGCATTAATTCTTTCACCAGTAAGTATGTTGTTAGTTGTAGTTTTTCATAGATGCCCTCTATCAAGTGGAGAAAGTTCCTTTCTATTCTTATTTTTTTTCCTTTCTATTCTTAATTTTCTGATCATTGTTATAATGCAAGGGTATTGGGTTTTTTTCAAATGTTTTTGGTTTTTTGCATATATTGAGGTGACCATGGCTTTTGTCTTTTACTTAAATAATATATTACATGATTTAATTTTCAGATGATGAACCAATCTGGCATTCCTGAGATAATTCTCAATTGATAATGATGTATAATTCTTTTTCTTTTTTTTGAGATGGAGTTTTGCTCTTGTTGCCCAGGCTGGAGTGCAATAGCACGATCTCGGCTCACCACAACTTCTGCTTCCTGGGTTCAAGTGATTCGCCTGCCTCAGCCTCCCGAATAGCATAGATTACAGCCATGCACCACCACGCCTGGCTAATTTTGTGTTTTTAGTAGAGACGAGGTTTCTTCTTGTTGGTCAGGTTGGTCTCGAACTCTCAACCTCAGGTGATCCGCCCACCTTGGCCTCCCAAAGTGCTGGGATTACAGGCGTGAGCCACTATGCCCAGCCAATGTACAATTCTTTTTATATGGGACTAAATTTGATAACTGACAATGATGTATAGTCTTTTCTATATGGGGCTGGATTTTTTTCTTGACGTAATCCCCAGGATCTTCTTTTGATTTTTTTTCCATACAGCATAAGAGTATACATCAAAGCTGGCAAGGACAGTCATGAAATTTTTGAATTATCATTGTTTTACCTTCAGCTTCGATAAGCAAATGTTAGTTTTACCTATAGTACAATCATTGATCAAAGATATTTTTTATAGAAAAAGGTTGAATCAGACTGAAATTTAAACACATTGAAAATTTAGCTTACTGATGTGAACTAAATGGCCATAAAAGGGTATATCTCTCAAATAAATATTTTGTTTGAAATAAAAATAAACAATAGTTAATGAAAATGATGCTATTCATTGTTTAAAACTCTCAACCTCTCTTCTTTAAAGAAATCAAATAAACAGATATTGATTGGGCATATAGTATTCATTCATGAACTCATTAAGTAATTGCTAATTAGAAAGGCCTTTGATTTGCCACATACCAAATACCTAAATTTCTGAAACAAGGCACAATATGATTTATTCCATCAAAGAAGACTAACAACATGCTATCTCAATTCAATCATGAGAATCAGCAAAAGTTCTTGGCAGACGTAGTAACTGATTGATAAAGGCCCCTAAAGAATGGGGTGAAACTTTGGTATGCAGGGGAGACAGGAGGGTGGAGTTCTTCCAGACAGTGGAAATACTATAGCTAAAGTGTGGAGGTAGCCAATTACAAGGCATGGATGAGAAATGGGCAGTTTCCCATGACCTGAGGGCATTTACTTAGAAAACAATAAAACCAGAAAGTTAAGTGACGCGCCTACAATGCCATTTTCCTTAATCTGTCCTTGCATTATAGGCAAAGAGGAGTGACCGAATCATTAAGCAGGCAAGGGGAGTGATCAGAACTTCACTTTAGGCAAAGACATCTACTAGTGTCGATCAAGATGATTAGGGCTGATAGGTCAGGGACAGTAGGGATGATGGCATGGTCTCAATTCCAGCTAATGAAGGTGGGACAGGGAAAGAAAAGAATACATGAAAAAATATCCTGAAAGTAAAAGCAAGAATAGGGGAAAACAGCAGTAACTTTCATTATTGAGCTAATATTAATAAAATCAGTAAATTAAAAAATACATTCTGGGAAAATTAATGGCTTCATGATCAACAATTTGAGTTACTAATATCTAAAAACTGTTGACTGTCTAGAGGAGGTCTTTGCAAGGTGATTGGAATCTATGGGTATATACAGATAGTTGAAACCATCAACGTGGATAAAATCAGTTGAGATGAATAATATAAAATGAAGAGATCACACGAGAAGAAAAATGTTAAAGATAAGTCCTAAGGGGACATATTCATATGAAAGAAAAGAAGCAAGTGAAGATAAAGTAAAGTTAAAACAGCATCACCAGTATTACTGAAAAGCTATTACATTTTAAGGAAGTCAGTAGCAGTAGGCAGCCTAATAGGCACCCAATGACATCATATTTAGAACCTATCAGTATGTGAGCTTACATGACAAAGAGAATTATGGTTGTTAATCAGCTGATCTTGAGATGCAGAGAAAATCCTAGATTATCTGGTCCTCTATCCAATTTAATTACAAGAATCCTTATCAGTAGAACAAGGAAATAGAGTGTGAGATTCAGAGACAGATTTGAAGATGCTACACTGCTGGCTTTAAAGAGAGAAGAGACCACAAGCCAAGGAATGAGGGCAGCCTCTAGAAACTTGAAAAGGCAAAAAAAACGGATTGTGCCCTAGACACTTCAAAAGGAATGAATCCTGCCAACACCTTGATTTGGGCTTGATTAGGCCATTCTGACTTCTGATCTCTAGAATTGTAAGACAATAAACCTGTTGTTTTAAGCCATAAAGTTTGTGGCAACATGTTACAGCAGCAAAAGGAAACTAGTATGTTAAGGAAAAATATTTAAGAAGAAACAATAAGCTAGAACACCAAATGCAATGAGGGATTCTAGGGAATACAAGCAATTTTACAAAAGGATAAGAAATAAGTGGAAACTTGAGCTCACTGGTATACATAAGCATTTGGGAAAATTTGCAGTGAAGAAAGGCAGCGAGAAATAGTATAGTGAAAAGTGACTAAAGAGATGAAAGAGTGGTTTTGTGGTTAATGTGTTTTAGGATGGCTTCGTAGGTAAAGAGGAAGAGTCAGGAAAGAAAAGAGATCCCTACTAGAAAATGAACTAACTAATGGCAAGAGTTAAAAGGAGTACAGAAAGGTGATGGAATTAATGTGCAGAGCTGGAACATTCTGCTCTGGAAAAATGTGAAGACACTTCATCAAAGACAGGGGAAATGGAAAATGAGTATGTAGTAATAGAACTGAGGTTGAGTAAGTTCATGTCAGATATCTTTTACTCTTCTCAAGAGAGTAAAATAGAGTACAGATGTTACAAAATTTTACTGTGTGTAAGAATCACATGGACAGCTTTTGAAACATGCAGATTTTGACTTCCAGTCAAAAAGCTTTGATACGATCCTTTTTTCCCAAACACACAGCACTGACAGATGACATATAACAAGAGAAAAACAAACAAACAAAAGATGCAGTTGGTTTCAAAATAAAATATAAATATTTCTTTGGACCACAAATAATATTGAAAAGCAGTGAGCTAAGCTGAAACTACTTGGACTCCTTCTCCAGAAGCCATCAGCGGTGGCCAAGAGACTGGGATTATACCTGATGATAACATGGTGGGATAAATTCTACAGCAAAAATAGTACAAGATAGTGAGAGAATGCAGAAGAGAAAGGGGCCAGGAAAGACTTCCCTGGGAAACTGACAGTTAAATTGAAACAGATAAACAGGCCATGAAAATCAAACGGAATATTCTTCTCCAGGCAGAGGGAAGAGCACTCACAAAGGCAAGATGTATTAGTCCATTCTCACACTGCTAACAAAGACATACCCGAGGCTGGGTAATTTATAAAGAAAAGAGGTTTAGTGAACTCACAGTTCCACATGGCTGGGGAGGCCTCACAATTATGGCAGAAGACAAAGGAGGAGCAAAGTCTCATCTTACATGGTAGCAGCCAAGAGAGCATGTGTAAGGGAATTCCCCTTTATCAAACCACCAGATCTCAGAAGACTTACTGACTCTCAGAAGAACAGCTTGAGAAAATCCACCACCATGATTCAATTACCTCCCACCAGGTCCCTCCCATGACACACGGGGATTATTGCAACTCAACGTGAGATTTGGGTGGGGACACAGCCAAACCATATCACAAGGCAAGAGAAAGCATAATTTATTGAAGGAACTAAATAAATCTACCTGTGTCTGAATCAGAATGAGTGGAAAAAAGTTAGGCTAGAGAGGTGAACAGAATGATCAGGCAGGAATTTTAAACAGGAGATCCACGTAGGAAAGTGACATGACTAAACTTGTGATCTAGAAAGGTAGTTGCGCTGCAGTGTAGAGAAAGGATTGCAGTGGAACATGTAGGAGATGGGAGTCCTGAAGAAAAGCTGTTTCAGATATCTAGAAGAGAGACAATAGTGACAAAGGCAGGGAAGTGGATGAATTCAAAATATATTTAGGAAATATATTCAGACTCCATCTAAATGTCTTGGTGATAAAATGGGTGATTTGTACCCAGGTTTATAACTTGGGAAAGGGAATGAATAATTGTGCCAATTACTGTCATGATGAACATGAGAAATGATGATAAGATACATGTGGGGTGGGTGTAGTGGAGCTGAAGACTCCGTCTGTGTATGTTGACTTTGAGATAATTGTGGGATGTTTAAAGTATATGTGTCTGGCAGTTGGCTGCATACAAACGTAGGTAACTCAGAAGAGAGAGCTGCATTATAGTTTTGGGAGACAGCTGCTTATACCTGATCTCTCCGCAGGGATGTTGTGGTAAGATAAAAAATGCAAAAGTCCATCTAGTGACATCAATGAAATTAGTTTCACTTGACTTGTGAGAATAATCCCTAGATTAGAATGGGTTCGGGAGTAAATCAGAAGAAAGAAAACAGAGAATGATTAGGGATAATTCCAAAGTTTGATGTGAACAAGAAGGAAGAGCGAGGGCAGTTACCCAAGGAGAAGATAGAAAGGGAAGGGTATTTTTTAGAATGATGGAAAACACCAAGGGTTGTGCAGAGGATAAAAGCCTGTGGTCTGTCACATTATATCATTATTTTTGCATTATTTCAGGATTTTACTATAGTACAATATATATTCTTTCTTGTCCCTCTTTTCTATTGTTATTAGTCTAAGGAAATACACTGCCGATAGCCTTTGTTAACATTAATGGGAACTAAGGGAGCTTTTTAATTAAGAGTTTTTGTTCACTTAGGCTGAATAATTGCACTTTTGAAAGGCTACTACTGCAGCAAAGTAATGAATGGTCCCTTTGGCCTGACATCAATACTGCATCTTCCTAAACACTAATTTGCAGTAACTCAGGCATGAAGTAATAATGGTGGCAAGAGGCAGCTCCATCACAGTGCTTTTTAACATTTAACAGTCTGAAAGCTATCTCTATTTCAAAATACATAAAAGTTACTAGTAACATGGTCAAACAATATGCGTTTAAATATTTGGTCTGCATTCCAAAGCAAATATTTCTTGGAAAGCATAGCCATTTGCCAGCAGTAGTTTTTCGTTCTCTCTTTTGCTTTTTCTTTTTTTCTCTCTCTGTCCCTCTCTCTTTTTCGGGGGGAGGTAATTTGTTCAAGTGGAAGTATTTTGTCACCCTTTGTTAGTCCAAATTTAAGACACATTAGGACAAACTTCAAACATTAAAACACAGACCTTTAAGATAAGTGAGATCAAGTTATTTATGTTTTAAAATACTGAAGACTTAACATAATGACACTAAGCTTCTGCAGGGGAATATATTTTAACAATATATTGTGGCAAGCTGTGAAAATCATGTCCTCCAGAGTATTTCTTTCCTCCAATCTTCCTCACTTTTCATAATTGCCCTCAACATTTTAAATAAAGGGAAGTTAAATTGAAAGACTCCCTGAATGTTGGGTAAAATCTAAAAATTCGGCAACGCAAAACTCAGGAAATTCCAAAGTTAAATTTACTATACTTATTTGAACTCGGCAAAGCTGCAAGAATTTAGAACTTGGAATGTAGTATTTAATAGGGAAAATTTAATATTTTCCCATTAAGTATCAGTACATGAAAGTATAATCATAAAATCCTGAGGATTTTAAAATGAATTTTGGCATAATGCAGTAAGAACATTAATTTAAGAAGTCTTGGTCTGTTATCATTACTCTAACGATGCATCTAAAAATCATTTATTTTGTATCTTCTAAATAAATGGCACCAAATGAAAAAGAAATCCGTCCTACATTCCACCACAGAATTAGCATATAAATGAGCATTAGCCTCTGTGTTTTTCATACTTATTACTATAAAAAGAAATAAACTCAATGAAAACGGTACCCTCATTCACTGAAACACATACATGTGCAATTTTTTATAAAGAATGTTAATCTTCAAATTCATAGAGTTAAATTTTCTTACTATTGATTGATTTCCTTTTTCTCTTGACAGGTTACATTCACATGTACCCTATTTAAATTTAAAAAGTAGCTGCATATATTGAACTACACAGACCTATCTGTATATATGCATAAAGTAGGTTGTGTATGTGCGAAGGCATGAGCAGAGAGAAGTCACTCCTAATGCTTTGCTTGTAAACCACATACTTTGATCTTCTCGTTGGGATGATGGAATTGCATAAATCCAACAAGTAATTCGCTAGCATTCTCTGTGCAAAACGACAAATTCAAAATAGCTGAACGGGGAGACTACCAATTCTGTGGCTGACCCTCACTAGGACCACACTCTAACTGTGCTCTAACAGCACAGACACATTCACATTACACATCTGGACAATTCTCAAGTGCACCCAAACACTTCAGAGGTCTTCAATGAGACTTCAAAAACCTTCATATTTGAAATTCCCTTTTCCTTAAGTTACTAAGAGCACCTGCTGTTTGATGATTTATGCAAAAGTTAAACTTCTGCCTGTAGACTTAGGATGGTAAGTCATGAAGCTGAAAGTGTTTTGAAGAGTTTCATGTCAACTGAGAGAATACATGGTAATGGGTATTTGAATCTGATAGAGTGCAAGCAGAAAGCAACTATTTCTCCCACAGTCATTTTGCATATTCTCTCCTGACCCTAGGAAATCTCATGCAATTCACAAAGGTTTTCCCATCCCCTTCAGATAAACAAAATGTCCACTGAAATCTAACGGCCTAATCTTTCATTCAGTTAAAGCTTCCCTTCTTCCTAGGGTGAGCATCCCCCAGGCTCAGAAGCCCTCGGTAATGAAGGGGCATGGTGTCTTCTTTCTTCCATCTTTCTAGTCCTTTCTTTCTAGCTGGTAACTACTATGAGCACTTTCAAGGTTGCAGTAAGGAAGTGAGAGGACAGGTACCAGGAATAAAGATTTTTCTTGATTATGGAGCTATAATCTCCTGGACTTTTCCTTCCCAGTCTCCATTGCTGGTGCTTTCTCATCTCCTGCACCTCTAAATGTTGAAATGTTCTAGGGCTCAGCACTTGGACTTGTCTATCAAAATGCCTCCCCTGACTGACTTTATCCAGTCTCATGGCTTTAAAGACCAACTCTAAGTTGAAGACTTCCAAATTTATATTGCCAACCTTGCCCTTGCCCTTGAATTTGACTCATACATGCAATTACAAATATCTATCTAAATGTCTAACAGATGTCTCAAATTAACCCTCTAAAACTGAGCTCCTGAGACGGAGCAGGGACCCCTTGTAGGGGTCTGAGCTTCTGCCGCCCCTGCTCCCCACCACCGCCCCACCAAGCATGGAAATAAAAGATAATCTTTAGTTCCTTCGAGAGAAAGTCCATGCACATAGCTAGTCCTGAGAAGTAAATGAGCCACTTAATAAGAAAGAAGGTTATCGTAGCTTAAAACAATAACCAAGGAAGTTAGAAAAATGAGATTTTTGTTCTCTATAGAAACTAAATATAGTACCTTAGCATTATATCCCTGTGTTGTTTTTCACAAACCCAGACCCCCACCAAAAGGATCTGCTAGCACACAGACCTCAGACCAAAAGGAACTGAGGACTGCACTCTGACCGCCATTGTTTGTTCTAAAGTTCTCTTGAGGGACCTGGAGAAAGCCAGTTCTTCTTGAGGGACCTGGAGAAAGCCATGCCCGCATGCCAGAGCTAACATTCTTTTCTGCTGATTTCAAAATTTTAAATAAAGCTGCTCTTTATTAACCAATCGCAAATTGGAAAATATTTGACTCTACCTATGGTTTTGTAGCCCCTGGTTCAAGATACCTAGCCTCTTTCAGTCAAACCCATGTATACGCTCCATGTATTGATTTATGACTTTGCCTGCAACTTCTGCTTCCCTGCCTTTAGAAATCCTTACCTATAAGCTGTTGGAGAGTTCAGTTCTGAAGCACGAGCTGCCTGATTCTCCCTGCTGGGCACCCTGCAATAAATGCCTCATTTTCTTTTGCTGCAATCTCCATGCCAGTGTTTGGCTTAGCTGCACTGGGCAGGTGAACCCAAGTTTGGTTTGGTAAACATTCCTGATAACTTTCCCCTCGCTACGTTCTCCCCACAGATGTTCTCCATCTCAGTTAATGGTAATTTCAACCTTCAGTTCTACAAGCTTTGAAATTACTCAATTCTTTTCCTCTCCTACCCCACAACTGATCTGTCAACAAATTCTGCTGGCTCAGCCTTCAAAATACATCTGGAATTCAACCACTTCTCATCACTTTTACCACAAAAACCCCTGGTCCAAGTTACCATCAACTCTCACTTAGATTATTGCAGGAGCCTCCCAAGTGGTTCCATGCTTCCCCACTTGTTCCCTTATTATCTTGTTACCATCCAGCAGCTGGAGTAAACCTTCCAAAATGAAGGTCAGAATATTATACCTCTTAACTGAAAACCTCTAACGGCTCCCATCCTTGAGAATTCAAACAAAAGTCCAAAGTATGCACCGTGGCTGGCAAAGCCCCTCCCCATTTGGCCCTGGACTACATCTCTAAACCTATCTCTTACTAATTAGTCTCCTCCTTAGTGCTCAGCTCCAGTCGCACTGGCGGAGCTCCTAATGTCGTCCCCTAGACCCTTCAGGGGTACCTCTACCTCAGGGGCACTGCGCTTGCTGGACCCCATCAGGAATTCAGCCCTGGCTTATCACTTTACTTCCTTCAGATCTTTGCTGAAATAAGGCCATGTCAATGACTTTCCCTGGTTGCCTGTTTAAAATTCCATACCACATTAGCATTTTATAGGCTCTCATCCTGTTTTATTTTCTTTCTGACATAGTACAGACTTTAGTTGTTTACTGACTGTCTCTTGTCTCTATAATGTAGCCTTTATGAGAGCAAAGACTTTGATTTGTTTTGTTCATTACTCTGTTCCCAGGGTCTAGAAGAGTGCCGGAACTCCATAAATATATTTTTGTATGAATGATTCTGGTATCAGTGCTGTCTGGGTGTGGCAGGTCCAAAGCCTCCCTGCAACTTTATTAATATTTTGAGAATCCTCCCAATCCTCAGGTCTCTCACCTCTCACAGATGATTCCAGAGATAACAACTCCTCTACCTGGCCACTCTCATCGACCCCAGGTTCCTGACAGCTCATCCGCATGCTGGGATCAGCCACCCTCCAGGTAGCGTCATGGACAGAGCCCCTCTCAGGACAATTCAACTCATCTCTTTTCTGTGAGGCCCTCACCTGGCAGACAGGAAAGTCACATGCCCTCTGCCTTTCAAATTCTGGAAACACAAAACAGCCTTTCCAGGTGTGAGTCAGGCTGTACTCCCTACTTTCTCCCTCTCCCACACTCTAGTTCATGGATGACACTTTTCAAAAAAGATCCCCAATACCATTCTCTTCAATCTCCTTAAGGATTCTCTTTTTACACAGCTTGGAGGTCAGCAATGGGCTACTAAAGGCAAAATAGTCTTCCCCTTCCTTTCGTCATTTCCATTCTTCCTCCTCCCACTCCTACTGCCCACCGGCTATACAAATACTAAAGTCAATGGTTTACAGTACAGTAGTATTCCTAAAAAAAAGGCAAATGAAATTTTAATTATCTTCTTAAAGAGAAACAGATTTGAGAATGTATTTTATTCATGAAATCCACACCATTTTTTAATTCCAGATAGAAATATTAATAACTAGCCACTACTAATAGTGTTTACATATACTAGCATAAAGGATCTATAAACAATGCAACATTATACTTTATGGAAAGAAACATCAAAATAACAATCTTCCATCTTGAAACTACAAGGAAAATAAAGATATAGAAGAAATATTTTAAAATGTACAATCTCACATTAATGCCAGGATACTATACTTCCTGTTTTGCTTTACTTGTTAATTATGAGAAATTTTTTTTCTATCATAGTAAATAAAGAAAAGCATTCCATGTGGGAGAAAAATTATGATAATTTAATTTGTGAAAGGTGATATGCTGTGAGTTTATTAAGCTTAATTAATTTCTAAGCCTACAATTAAATTTTTACAGTATGGTTTCACTAAAGCATAAATGAGAAATTTTTTTCTTTTGCAAATTTCAAGTTTTCTATTACAAAACATCTTCAAGGACTACAAATCTGTTGTCCTTAGAATTCAACAAAACAAGAAAGCAACCTCTGAGACTTTTTTCACATATCATTTAAAGCACTTTTTAAAATTATTATATTTCCTTTCCTGTGTGTTACCTTCTAATATTTTGGTCATTTTTCTATTAGGTGTTAGCCATTTTCTTACCTATTTCTAGGAGTTTGCCTTTAATTTAGCCCTTTGCCTTCAATGTTACTTGCAAATATTTTCTCTTTGGCATTTTTCTTTAGATATTCTTTTTGATGTCTTTGCCAATAGAAGTTTTTCCATTTTTCTTTTTTTTTTAAACTTTTATGTAGTTGAATATATCAGTTATTTTCTTTTATAATTTCTGGATTTTGAACATAAAAGAATTCTCTTATGCTGTATTATTGTACATTTATTATTCTATCTTTTTAAAATTTAAGTCTTTACTTTTTAGTTATATTTGGCTTACTTCATTATTATGTTTTACATTCACATTTCAAACATAGCACTATGTTTAAAGCACTTCCTTTCTTGTTCACGTTCATATCTAAAACAGAACCTATTTATGTCTAAGCCTATAGCAGTAGTTGCTTATATGTTTTCTCTTGCAAAATCATATTGAAAAAATAAAATACAGGCCAGCGCCGTGGCTCACACTTGTAATCCCAGCACTTTGGGAGGCCAAGGTGAGTGGATCATTTGAGGTCAGGAGTTCAAGGCCAGCATGGCCAACACGGTGAAACCCCGTCTCTACTAAAAACACAAAAACTAGCTGGGTGTAGTGGCACAGGCCTATATTCCCAGCTACTCAGGAGGCTGAGGCAGGAGAATTGCTTGAGCCTGGGAGGTGGAGGTTGCAGTGAGCTGAGATCCTGCCACTGCACTCCAGTCTAGGCGACAGAGTGAAACCCTGTCTCAAAAATAAATAAATAAATAAACAAAACAAAATACTGATTGCAATAGCATGAACTTCTCTTCAAGTGCCACACTGACTCATATCCCATGAAGTATACAGGTAGACAAACTCATAAACATAGAACAATCTGAAATGATTTTGATAATGTTGAGAGAATTTCATGTCTTCTGATTTCAGGAATGCCCAGGTTTTAACAGCAGTATAGACAACAGTAGAGAAGATTAGAAAGAGAAGTAATATAATGAAGAGTAGAAAAAATAGGAGGTGATAACTGGGAATATGTAAGATAGATCTACAAACAGTAGAGCCAAATTTATTGTTATCTTAGCAGGCCATTCCTTTCCCTTTGGAACTTTCTGTCAAAAATAACAAGATCCTGAGTTCCTGCTTGACAACACTTACTTTGAGAATTAAAATTGCTTTCTAATACAGCAGTCTCTCCTTCTCTGGGAGATTTGTTCCATGACCCTCAATGGATACCTGAAGCCATGCATGGTACTGAACCTGACTGCTGTCAATCAGGAACACATTTCTGTTCATGTCTTCTACCCCAAAATTTAGTGCTTTTTCCATTTTTAAATAAGTGCTTAACATGTACTGTGCCCATAACTTTTGCAGTTGGAGGTACAACATCAAAACCAGCACAAATTTCTTCTTCCCGTCTGGCTACTTCCTGCTGTTAAGGGGCGGCGTTAAGGTCGGGGCCTATGGTTGGTATTTGGACGTACGGATGAAGAATAAAATAAGGCACAGTATTAGTATAGGAATGAGGAATGGAAGCATTTGTTGGAATATGGGCAAAACCCAGAAGGATGGTCCTGGCAAGGTTGGGGAGTATGAAATAGTTAAGAAAATTTAGTAAATTTGAGGCGAGTAGGGGAAAGTTGAACTGATTTCTCGGCCTAGTAAGGGGGTAGGGCATGAGGGTATAATGAAGAACGAGTGCGCAAAGTAGTTGTTAGCCAGGCAGCAATTAAGGAGTGGAGTGGATGGCTTTCCGTCTACTCCTACTACAGAGATATTGGATGGAAGGCTAGGTCCAGAGAAGGACGGCAAAACAGAACAGGTAGCCTCGCTGTCGATTAAAAAATGGTCTTACCCGCTACCAGGAGAGTTACCCGCGGCTCATCGAGGGTGATGGGGGTCCCCAAGTCTCGGCACCTTCAGTTGTCGTCGTCCAGATGTAGGAGCTGGAAGGAGCTCCCAGGATCCTGGGAAAGGGGGTCACGTGGAGACGTGGCACCTGTTCTCAGGGTGGGGCAATCAGACTTCCAGTGTCCTCCCTGCTGGTAAGCAGGGCAGGGGGTTGCTGGTAGATGAGGGTTAGGACATTCACTGGCTCAATGTCCTGATGCCTTGCACTTATAGCAAGGCTGCGTTGGGGCTCGGGGACCTTGCGGACACCTGTTGGCATAGTGTCCTGCCTTGCCGCACTTATAACAGGCTCCTTTTGTAGCCTTGGAGTCTGCGGGGTGTGTGCTCTCTGGCCTGGGGTTACGACTGGGCTGTAAAGCCACTCCTAGGAGCTGTGCTTTCTGTTTAAGGTGAGCCTGTCACTGTGCTTCAGCCATCTCCTCTCTGGAGTTATAGACCTTAAAGGCTAATTTAACTAGGTCTTGTATTGGTGTCTGAGGACCATCCTCTACCTTTTGAAGTTTTTTACGAATGTCAGGAGCTGATTGAGAAATGAAATAAGATGCCAAAATGGTGGCCCCTGTGGGGGAGGCCGGATCTAACCGGGTATACTGGGTTAGAACCTCAGTCAGTTTAGGGTAGAGGTTAGGATAACCTGGAGGTCATGCCAAGTTAAGTCATAGGCCTGACAAAGGTATCTAAATTCCTTTATGTATATGGTAGGATTAGCTGAGAAATCACCTAAACGCTTCTCAATTTTGGAAAGATCGGCCAGTGAAAAAGGGACATGTACTCTGACTACCCCCTCCGCCCCAGCTACCTCTCACAAAGGTGCTAACACTGTAGGAGGGTGTGGGCAGAGATAGGGGACTCAAGACAGCCAGTTGGGGGCCCCCAAGGAGGCACGGGACTGAGTGGATTACTAGTAGATAAGGAGGAGGAAGGAGGAGTCTGGATGGGAGGAGGTGGAGGAGTCTGGGCAGGAAGGGAGAGGGTGGAGAGAGCAGGGAGAGAAGGAGAAGAAGTTGGTGATGAAGAACCCGGAAGTGCGCCATCTTACCGCCGTTCGTCCAAACACTTATCTGGGAAACCACTTTCTAAAAGAAGGCCTACTTCCTCTATCAGAGGATTGGAAAATAACGGTCAACATGCAAGTTTGAAGTTGTACTATAGTACTAAAAGATAAATCATTTTTACGACGCTCTCTTTTACAAACTTGTTATAACATTCAAATACTTAATATTGATTTTGCAACATAAGAGGATTTTACTATAATCCTTAAAACAGTTAAGAACAACACAAAAAGCAATTTTCTTCTATGTAATAAGACATAATAGATTATTATAACACTCTATGACTAATGGGAACAGCGACGCTTTGGTTTATAGTCACATAGTCCCTGTAGCATTTCTGAGAATTTGGAAGATGAAACCTATAGCTGAAGAATATGTTTATGCTTCAGATTAGCATCAGCTATATGGCTAGTTAAATCAGCCATGCAAAATTTAATTTGATAGCATACAGCTGTTGGTTAATAATGCCCAAATTCTCCTCTGCCATTCACCAAAAGGCACAAACCTGCAACCCAACGCTTCATTTGTCCTATGTTAGCTGCTGCTAGACTTGGACAAAAATATACCGCAGATAGTTTCATAATTAAACTGGAAAATACACAGTAATATGTAAACTATGAAACCACAGCCCTCTAGGAAAACTAAAGCTTACATAAAAACATAGCAACTCACTCAATAACCAAATGACATTAAAAGAAACCGTCTCATACTATAACTAAATTTATTTATTTATATTGATTTTATGTCTTCTGAAATAAGGGCTCTTTTAAATAGCTGTCTTCTGGAAGCAGATAAAACAACTACTGGGACATGGAGAAACCATTTACCTAACCTTGTGACAAATACAGCAGGTGACTAGAACTAAAATTCTCAGAATCCTTCATATTATCCTTAAAATATAATTATTTGTACTAAAATCCAGTAAAGGCAAAGTATGAATGAGAAACACTATATTAAAATAAGAAAAGTTTGCATTAAGATAAGGAGATTTAGTCTGGGACTAAGAAAGAAAGGCAATTCAAGCATTATCACAGTTTTGTTTATTTACATCCTGCCATAATATACTCCCAAGGATGCATCTAAAAAAATGGCAGCCCATAACATTTTTCTACAGACCTTCATACATTTTTCAATGCCTGGCAGTGAATAAAGTGTGTGTGTGTGTGTGTGTGTGTGTATACATATACACACACACATATATATAGGCAGTAAGTGACAGCACTGGCAAGAATTGCAGTCTTGGATCTAGGTATTACATTTCAAGTTTTGTTACATTTTTATTTGACTATAGCAGAATTTCTTTAGAGTAGACTAATTTCTTTCAGGCACTGAGCCAAGGTAATTTGTGAGATGGAGAAAGGTTCTCTCTCTCTCTCCTTCTCTCTCTTCCTCCTACCCTTCTTCCCTGTCCCTCTCCTCCTTTCTTCCTCATTTTGTCAACAGAATATAAAGATACATATGAGTATTATAGAACTTGCATTTTATTTTGGCCTGAATTATTGTTTTTTCATTTCCACAATGAAATGGCTGTTATATGTTAAGCAAAATAAAAATGTATTGAGCAATTATTTAGTAAGTGAAAGGGAGGTAACACTGCAGATACCTTTTTCCTCTAATGGCAAAGTTCAGCAAAATGTTCATCTGATCCTTTCATTCAGGGTAGAATAGGTTTTCCTATCATTAACACACATCTAATTTTTTGTCTCTGAGAAAGATGTTTTGGAGGCTCGCAATTTTTCCAGTCATCTTTAGCAGACACTGAATTGCAAGAATCATGTGAATTACTTTACCATGCTTTTTTTTTTCATAATTTTTAAAAAAGAATTTAAACATACAATGGCAATGGGGAAACAACATTGGTTCTCAACATTTGGGATTTTTTTTCCTGAATCCATCAAAGCGCAATTTCCTGACCACTGTCTTATGTTAAATAAATCAAGCCCTCTGGGTCTTAACTCTCCATTGCTATAATTTAGGTGGAACCGGAGCAGGGGAATAAAGACAGGTTGAGACCAGTCAGGAATTAATGGATACCCTAGTTCCACATTTTCTCATCTCATGATAGACTTGGGGTGATTTCATTACCTGTTAATACTTTCATCAGACTAGGCAAATATATGCTCTAGTAGGTCAACTTTGTTATTTTCAAGATTTCTGTTAGCTTCTTTAAAGAATTTCTTTATTAGAAACTGTACTAAAAGTCATCATTGAAATGACACATCAGAACTCTTCCACAATTAATGTTTGCTATCCTTGTCTTTAATGAAGACCCAAAGTGTCAAATGCTTTATATGTTATGCATAAAAACGTTCAGGAGAAAAGACCATTATTATCCCTATTGTAAAGATGCAGGCATTAATTCCTTGAGATGACACAATTCTTATGGGGTGCAGCAGGAGCACAGATGGACATTTGGGTCCCAAATCTCAGATTGCTGGCCACTACGTTTTCCTCCCTCCCCAAATTTATTTCCTGAATTTTACTGAAAACTTAAATTGCAATTTTTCTCTATAATTTTCCTCTTGTTACTGGGATAAAAATGTTTGAAAATACAATTGATTTTTAAAAAGTTAAAATGTCATCTGGATTATCAAACTTTGCTCCAGATTCACATTCCAAATCAAAGCCTGTCTTCACATGCCAAAGATTACCTTTTGCTGAATAATTTTCTTTTGGAATATGTATTTTTTCACAGATTTCTTGTTCATGACAATGATGTTACCCACTGTGCCTCAAATAAAGAACTCTTTCTGGTCTAGACTTTTATAGAAACCTATGCATGCAACTTTCCATGTAAACCACTTTGTTTAGGTTGAAATTAAAGGAGTGATGTCACTTCAGTAATTCCCCATGAAATATTGCTGTTAGTTAACTAATACTGTTAAGGTGCTGTCCAAGTTGCTTAACACATGTGTTTTACTAGTGCACGCCATTTGCGGGAAGAAACTGAAATAGTTTAGATTGGCAACTTCTGATAAATATGTTAGGAGGTGCTAAGTGCTCATTTTGCCTTGTATGTCAGCTCTGAGCTGCTGTTTGGCTGCCCCTCTGGAGTTCCTATCACTCTTCCCCGCTGGTCTCACTTTCTTGGATGCGACATTTCCATTTGTGAAACACAGCATGGGCTTCTAAAAGTCAGACTAAAAATATCACTGCTGGTATGCTCTTCCCAAATAGTTTATAAAAGCATATACTTCACATTTCCATTTCATACTTTAACTCTTAATATATATTCTCCAAATGACTCTGCACTAAATTTCCAAACTACTCTTTGCTCTGCCTCCCAACATAAATGTATCACAAAAAGCGATTCCTTAGTGCAAAGAACTTTCATCGAATTACAAGTAATTGTCTATTTACATGAAGAGAGGAAAAGAGTAACCCTGAGTGGTGTCATTTCTGCTTAGCACAAATAAGAAGAAGTCAAAAAAGGCTTTGATTCTTAAACCCAGTAGCTCCAGTAAAAAAGAAAAAAAAACAAAAACAAAAACAAAAAAACTATGGAAACGTTTGTAGTATCTTTGTTCTAGTCATCCAACACCTTTGTTTGCTTAATAGCACTGGCTAGGAGCAAAAGCTCTGGAGTCAACCTAGCACACTGGAATCCTGGCCCTGCTGTTTCACATCCATATAATCCTAAGAAAGTTACTTGGCCTTTTTGTGCCTCAGTTTTTTCATCTCTAAGGTGAGTTAATAATAGTAACTAACCTCACAGCTCTGTGATGAAGATTTAATAAGATAACCCATGTAAAGTAGTTTAAATATTGTCTAGATATTCAATTAATACAGCTTTTATTAATTTTATTTTGGTACATATATCCTGCTGGCAGAATCAGGCAAAAAAAAAGTAGTTCAGATACAATATGATAAGTGAGGAATAAATTATTTGGGATGGGGGCAGAAAGCAGGTTTGAGCATAGCCACCCTGACTTTCTTATTCAAGAGACAGGGAATACGTATGTTTTAACTATAGTGTTATAAATTAAGCTAAGATGATTTTCATGGTATATAAATTTATGACCCAAAAAGTCTTACCTGTTTCCAGTGTTAGTAATCCCCTTGCTTCACTCTCCATTTTAATGTGGAGCTTTCCCCTTGAGAATGTTAATGGATTTTTTATTTATTTATTTATTTATTATTTTCAAATTAATATACTTTATGTAATATGAATAAGAGCAAGTACTTTTCAGTTTAGTACAGAAAGTTTATTTTCCATGGTTTATCTAAGCAGAGTTGGAACAGCAGCAGAGGAGACTGTGATAACAACTTTTATGAGTTTCATGAGCATAAATAAATATATGTGTTGTCACAAATCTCAAACAACAAAATGCTGTGTTAATGGAACAAAGCTGAAAATTCTTCAAAATAAATTGCAAACAACTCTCTGCCACATAAAGAGCCATTGAAGGGAAACTTTCCAATACAATGATGCTCTTTTTCTGCCTCCCATGTAAGCCAGGAAAGAATAACTAGCTCAAGGAATGTTAATGAAGGTATAGTCTGGAAGGGGGGATCACACAAGGACATCTGGTTCCTGCTTGTGCTTTATCCACATGGACTGAAATTCAAACGAAAATAATTTATTGTAAAAAAGGAAAACACTGAGCCGTCTTCTAATGTACCATTTCATATTATACTGATGTGTTCTCCTTCCCTTCTTCATTTAAATTAAATGGATACTTGAATTAATGGATATTTGAACAGAGGAAGTTAACTGAAACAACCTTCTCTTTGCATGTGAAGAAATGGTTTATTCCACCAAAGAATCATTTTACCCGCTGTAATACAGAATTAGGAAATTAGATTTGGGAACCAAACTGGCACAGCAGAAATAAACATGGCTGCAGTGAGCATCATGAGAGGTTTTTTTGAGATTCGGGACCCTAATTGAGCAAAGGGGGGAGATAACTGGTTCTCCTTAAAACAGACAAACACACACACACAAACACATCGTATACACACATACACACACAGAGAGACAGGAAAAGGGAGAAGTGTGTATCTCCTTCTGCTTTGAGTTCAGATTTACAGCTTACCTAGTTGTCTATATCTGAATATGAGGGGGAAAAAAGAGTCGCAGGAGAATGAAACAACATAAGCCTCCACGATAGATAATGACAGATATGTTTCAAACATTAAGTTAGGAGATGAATGCTGCCCCCAACATTATGACATTTTTAATAAAAACTATATATACTCAAACTTAACTTTTTTGGCAGAACAAGCCTTTCAGAATAAGATTTCTGTTAAGAAGACATCCCAGTGAATGAGCAGAAGACATTTCTTTGTTTCAGCTAAAAAGCAAAGGTCCCTGACCTCAGAAGCATTACCTGCAGGTGACCAAAGAGGAACCATGACACAGAATATCCAAACATTTCAAACTGCATTTAAATGTTTATGTGCTCTTGGTCTCTCAATGGCAACCAAAGCAAAAGTAAATTACTAACAAAATGAAAAATGGTAAGATGAAGCAAAAATTCCTTTGGGGAAGACCAGTAGCTTCTTTCCAAATTCAGTTTTAACTCTGGGCCCACATTTTACCTTGCATTTCGACTTTCAGCCCAAGTCAAATAAATTAACTTATTATATATCCTACTCCCAACTAAAACATATATTTATTTGGAGCCAACTAAACTGTTCTAGGCTCTGGGATACAGCACTGAAGACAGAGGCTCTGCCCTCAAGGGTCTTATTCAAGGGTTGGAGTGAGATAGTTAACAAATACACACATACAATATCAATAACATAATGTTTAATGATTCATAAGCTAATTGCAGTTTCTTGTTAAGGATATCACCATTTTCCTAATCACTCAGATCCAAAATACTGAACTTACTTTTCTTATTTCTGAACAGATCTAGTAACTTAAAGACCAAAAAAGGTTTTTTAAGATAATTTCATTGCTGTCTGAACAGAAGTATGAAACGTGCTACAGTAAAAACAGGAAGAAGATCATCTTAAATCTGCCAGTAGTACTATGTTTTATATTCACACTGTAATTCACATAATAAATTAAAATATTTCACCTTTGATAGTTGATCAAAAGTAATTGCAATAGTTACATTTTTATTTAGAGCAAACATTACATTTATGGCAAGATTTTTACAGATACTACGTTATCCATAAAACTGACTACAATTCAAAACCCGCCTCTGTGGCAACCGTTCAGTTTTTCCCGATGTATTATACTACCGATTACATTAAATAGTTTTATATAAGCAAATACCACTTCTTTTATATAAACAGTATTACCCAAAGAAAATTGAAAATAGCCATTTTTAAGAGATATTTAAATAAATATGACTTATACACAAGTCAGGCCTTCATAAAAAATTTATATTTCAAATTCTAATCACTACTTCTTCCAATTCTGCTATTCCCCACCAATCCCAAATATTAAATCACATAATTATTTCTGGGCAATGGTTAAATGGATTTGGCTGCCTGGGCAGGAAGTAAAGAAAGGCACGACTGGATTCAGGGCTTTGGGTGGTGCCTACATGCTATCAATGTCCCTCTTTCCTAAAGAACATAGGCAAGTGGTGAATAAAGACTTGCACTGTCTTTCTCCCATGTCTGGCTTGGCTCTGTATGTTGCTTTGATGAAATGTAACACAGAAAAGCCTCATTCCATTTTTAACTAAGAAGAAATACATGGTTCAATGTGCATTAGAAATGTCACAACTACTATAATCAGTCAGTGGCTGTGCCTTCTCATCTATAATCAAACTTTGTTTTCAAGTACATCTAGTTTAGATATTAGTCTAGAAGTAAAAAGTGAAAGGGAGTGAGAAAATTTTAAGCAACACAATCAAGTCACAAAAGCCAAGAGAAAAAAATACAAAAAGTGGCCAGGAAAAAGCAGCATAACCCAGAATTTCTACAGATTCCTGAGTTTTTGGTCTAATGTTTGTGCTTCTTCAGGTAATTCAGATATTTTTTCACGTCTTCCAAATGTTACTTTCACCTTTCCACTACAGGCTGACTTTGACTATCGACAGTGTATTTAAGTGGTATAAGATACTTGGGCATTCCTGTAAACAATTTCACAGAGAATTTATTTGGTCGTTAAAATAATCAACTACTTTTTAAAAACTTTCTTCTTAGAGGGAGCACAAAATTACTCTGTAATTATGTAAAATGTATATAACTATAACAATTAATTTGGAGCTTAGTATACATGAACCAGGGCAAATGAAAAAAAAAAAAGCATAGGATAATACATGTCCCAAGGATTTATAAGATTATGGTTTCTGGCGTTGAAACAATGGCATATGTACCCACATTCTACCTCCTATGAAATAATATAGTTCATATTACTGTTTATCTTCCATAATTAAACTTTAGATTTTGCCTCTTCCCATTTTCTTTTTTACAAAGATGAACGCAGCTGTTTACAACCAATCAACAAAAAATAACTCAAACTACTTTTGGAAAGAGAAAGAGCAAAAGACTTAATTTGAGTTGATGATAATGCTTGTCACAAAAAAATGGGAACAGTTATACTCTATTGCCTTTAGAAAACCACCTTAGATGAAATAAATTTATTTAAGTAACGTAACTAAAAAGATAAACATTATATCAAAACTACTAGAATCATCAAAACTATTCTAAATATCCATGATCACTGAAGCTACATGCACTTAGAAACTTCTTGAATTTGATAAAAATGATACAGGTTTTGATCACAGATATATATAACAAGTAAATTTATTCTATTTAAGGACTGCTAATGGAACTTACATTTCAATATTATAATCCATATTTAATATTGCAGAAAAGTATTAGGTTTTTAAATATCTTTATTTGAGTAAGTTATTCTTTATTAAGATATTTGTGGTGGTAATTCCCAAACTGTTCCTGAATCAATAATCCATTTTAAAAAATGTGGTGGCCAAACAATATTCAGTATACCAATTAGAATATTTCATTTTATAATATATGACATGGTGTCAACTACTAACACATCATTTACACATGATACTGTATTCACTTGGACTTCTTATCTCTATCTCAATTTTCATTTTTGATATAACTTCATAAGTGAAATGGAAAACTACTTTATTAAGGAGAAACATAAATGGTTGGATTACTTCCATTCTCACTGCAACACAACTAAGATAACAAAGGAGATGCAAATGCTCATTGACTCTTTTCAAATCAAACCCACTAAGGCTGTAATACACAAATACAAAACTACTCTAGGGTCAAACTTATGCTTTCATAGTAGATAAAGAATTTTATTTGTGACCAATAGTCTTCAAAATTTCAAATGAAGTCACGTTTTTCTTGCATTAAAGTTAACAATTAGGCATGTTTCCCAAAGTAGAGAGACTCACCTTCACATTTCTGAGTAGTTTCGCTCTGCTTGTGACCAGCAGGGCATCTGCATTCAAAAGAGCCCACTGTATTGATACAGTTTCCTCCTTGGCATATCCCTGGGATAGCCTGGCATTCATCAACATCTGCAAGAAGAAAACAATTTGAACACAGATGACACTGGTTTTCAGAATATCTATACTTTTTTTTTACTATAAAAACTTTATATAAACTTCCTTCTAAGAAACTCAGTTTTTCTCAAGAGGTGGGGTTAGAGAAGTAAAACACCTTTGTATGCATATGTTTTAATTCATGTAAATGGTATCAAGTTATATATCTTAGTTTGTTTCGTAATTAGAATTTTGTTTTTAAGATCCATCCATACTGTTATGTGGACAATCTGTTCCTTCAGTTGACTGCAGAACACTTCTTAATATGTTTCCTCTCCTGATCATGGGCACTTAGTTTAACTTCTCAAAACCTCAGTGAATGGTACAGTGAATGCCTCCACTACATTTTTTTGTGGAGCTGAATGACTATGGACCTTGAGGACTCAAGGAGACTCTGTACCATTTTGCTGTAGACCCAGAGCAGAATTACTAGATCATAGGGTATACATGTAACTAATACGAATAGTGTTCAGTGGTCCTTCAGAGTGCCTGCAGGAGTCTTCACACCACTAGCAGTCTATACAACTCTACTGTTCATGAAGACTCCTGTATTTCTTCTTTCCTGCCAATACATGATATTACTATCCAACATCTTAATTTTCTCTTTTTTTTTTTTTAGACTGAGTTTTGCTCTTATTGCCCAGACTGGAGTACAGTGGTGCGATCTCGACTCACTGCTACCTCCACCTCCTGGGTTCAAGCAATTCTCCTGCCACAGCCTTCCTGAGTAGCTGGGAATACAGGCATGTACCATCATGCCTGGCTAATTTTGTGTTTTTAGTAGAGACGGGGTTTCTCCATGTTGGTCAGGCTGGTCTCGAACTCCCGACCTCAGATGATCTGCCCACCTTGGCCTCCCAAAATGCTGGGATTACAGGTGTGTAATATCCTATTTCCGGTCTCCAATATCCTAATTTTCTTTGGCCTAATATTGTACAGGAATATTATTACTTTATTTTTCATTTCTCTAATTACTAGCTCCTATGCTTATTAGCTTTTTTATTTCCTCATGTGAAAGTTGTCTATTTATATTCCTTGAACACTCTTATACTGGAATTGTTGTCCTCTTACTCTAAATTTAAAATTTCAGTTTTAGACATTGAAATTATCATCCTATCCTTTAAACTGCCTATTAATTTCATCCACGTAGGAACAGAAATCCTTAGTATTGACATAATAAAATTCATGAAGCATTAATAAAGAATTTTCAGACTTTAAATGTAAAAGGAAGTTCTTCAGGCAAAATAAAAGTGAGATTAAAATTCTAACCTACACACAAAAGATGAAAAGCAGTAGAAATGGCAATGTGTTGATAAAGTATATTTTCTAATTTTTTAATTAACCTTAACAGAATTGATTTTTCCAAGCAACAACAACAATAATGTATTTTGGATGTTATAACACATGGAAGTAAAAAGTATAACAACAATAACATGAAAAATTGAAGAGATAAATGGTACCATTGTAAAGTTATTACATTATAAGTAAAGTGGCATTATATTATTTGAATGTAGTAAGTTAAATAAGTATAAACACTAAAAAAATAAGCAGAAGTATAGTTAATAATCCAATTGTGGAGATAAATTGCAATACAAGAATATACACTATTAATCTAAGAGTCAGGCAAACAGAAAAAGAGTAACAAAGAATAGGTGAGACAGACATGAGATAATAAATGACAGATTTAAACACAATAAAATTGATAACTGTATGAGATGTCAGTGGTAGGAAAAATCCCATTAAAAAGTCTGACTGTCAGATTTTTAAAAAGCAAGACCCATTTTAGGTTGCCTACAAGAAAACTACTTTGATATCTTAAAAAGTAAAGGGATGAGAAAGATATGTTAAGAACTCAATCAAAAAAATATCTGGAATAGCTATGTTAATACTATAAGTAGTACTCATCACAACAAGTAATATTGTGTGTGGATAAAAATGGACATTGCATAATGACAAAGGGGTCAATTCATCAAGAAGATATGATAACGCTGTCTATGCATGATTATAACGCATTAAACACCTGGAGTAAGGGTCATTTCAGCAGGTAAATTGAAAACATAAATAACCTGCAAGTATGTGGAATTTCCACATTCTTCTCTTAACTAAGAATAAGTAGTCTGAAAATCATCAGGGATATATTAGACTTGAACCCTACTTTCAACCAACTTGTCCTAGTTGACATTTATAGAATGCTACCTCACTTAAGCAGAACACACATTCTTATCAAGTGCACACGGAATATTTATTAAGAAAGACTATATTCTGAGGCCATGTAAAAGGTTCATTAAATGTAAAAGAAAGTTAAAATAATCCAAAATATGTTCCCCAAACACAACAGAGTTAAACTGTAAGGTAATAAAGGAAAAAACCTGGAACAACCTCAAATACCTGAAATCTAAGCAATATACTTTGAAATAATGCACGGGTCAAAGAAGAAATCACATGGAAAATTAGAACATATTTTGAATTAACTTAAAATGAAGAAATACCATATCAAAATTTGTAGGACGCAGCTAAAATGGTGCTTAGAGGTAAATGTATAGCATTAAAATGCTTATAGTATAAAAAGAGAAACTTCTTAAATCAGTGATTTAAGTTTCCATATTAAGATATTTTAAAAAGAAGAGCAAATTAAACCCAAAGTAAATGGAATCAATAAAATAATGATGAAAAAATACAAAACAAACAATAGAGATAATCAATTACTATAAAACCTGGCTTTTGGAAATACAAGTAAAAAATCAGTCGATTTTTATAATAAACACTGTATATAAAAATATGTAAATTTACACAAATTTGTTACAATCTATTCAAACTTACAAGCTTACATAATAGATTTATTAATGCTATATACTTAATTACAAAATAACATATCTCATTGCAACAAATGTTAAAGATACAGAAAACAGAAAATTAAAGAAATAACCATTTATATAAATTTGCTTCTGTCTTTTTACTTTTATTCACACACATATTCAGAATGGTGGTTTGTTTATTTAACAAGAATGAAACCACAGTATGTGTGTTTTTCTGCATCTTGTTTTTCTTCATTATAAAATATTTCGTGAACACATCTCTGTGTCAGTACATATCAATTTGCCCTATTATTTTCTGGTAAGCTCAAAAGTTCTGTATATCTCAGTGTGTAAATTAGTGAATTCAAGCCTACAAATTATTTCTTCCTCCTATTAGCTATATCTATTGAACTAATTACAACAGTCCAAAGTATTTTTGTACTGAATTAAAGTAGATTTCAGTGTCTTATTAAAGGATATATGATGTAAACAAAACATCAACTATGAATACAATATATAGCAAGAAATCTATATACTGCACATTCTAATTCAGCACATTTTAAACCTCATTATTATTGTTATTAGTATTACTTTTTGAGCCATTATTATTATATTTGCTCTTGTTGCCCAGGTTAGAGTGCAATGGCACGATCTCGGCTCACTGCAACCTCCACCTCCTGAGTTCAAGTGATTTTCCTGCCTGTAGCTGGGATTACAGGCATGAGACACCTCACCCAGCTAATTTTGTACTTATAGTACAGACAGGGTTTCCCCATGTTGGTCAGGTTGGCCTCGAACTCCTGACCTCAGGTGATCCACCCGCCTTGGCCTCCCAAAGTGTTGGGATTACGGGAGTGAGCCACTGCACACAGCCTTAAACCTCATTTTTAAATGTACTACACTCCCATTCTCATTACAGTGTGGTATAAAAGAGCTCTAGAAGCTTGTTCTCCTGGCAGATACATCAGAGAAAAAATATCATGGTAAAAGCTGAAAAATGAGACCAAGTCTATAAAACCTTAATGTTATTCATAAAATTGTATGCTGCATACAGACTGTAGTAGATTCAGTGATTTTTCAAAAAGAAACACAATCCAACATCATAGGATTTATTTTGTAACTGCCTAAAAAGTATTTTTTTTAGAAGGAGAACAAAACCCTTATTTCTGAAGTCTCCTAGACTCTGCAGTTAGTAGAATTAACTTCTTTTAGTTAGATCAAGTTAGCAGTTAAAATAAAAAAGAAAATGTAAAAGAAATCATATAGAAATAACCAAGAAATAACCAATTTGGAACTAGATATGCTCTTTATAAAAAAGCAAGCCTCAAGCCTTCAAACTATGCAAGAATTTCTACATCTGCAAAGTCCTATCACAAGCAACTACTAATGATTGATGAATTCTCCAGTGACCAGACTGTACAGATGTATCTTGGTTTATTCCTTCGATTCAGGCAAAAACTTACTATTTCTTTAAATTTTGAATTATTCCAAATCACATGTAACAATTTTATAGAACACAATTACATATTTTGAAACTTATACTTTATGCAATTATATCAGTCCATGTCTATTAAGGTTAAAAACAATGTAACAAAGCAGAAATAATTCTAGTTTATAACCTCATTTATTCTCCAAATTCTCCAAGTAAATTTGTTCTAAAAAATTAAACTTATTTTATTACATAAATTATTATTAGATGATATATTATTTTTAGTTCATGTCCAAATATGGAAACTATGTGCATGCAGTATTACAGGCATATAAAAATGGTTCATTTAATTTATATGTGTAGGAACCGCGGGACATAGAAATTACTACTATATTTCATAGTGTGTTTTTTAACTTTTCTTGTTACCAAATTAGATCCATTTCTAATTTTAATTTTTTTACATTGAATTTGTTTTTTCTTTTTAATTTTTATAGTTTCAGGGATACAAGTGAGGGTTTGTTAAGTGACTACATTGCATAATGGTAAGGTTTGGGCTTCTACTCAACCCATTATCCAAATAGTGAAAACTCAATAGGTACTCAATAAGTAATTTTTCAGACCTCATCCCTTCTCTCAGCCTCCCTACATTTGGAGTCCCCAATGCCTATTATTTCCATTAGTAAACAGAAATTCTTATTTATATACTCTGTAGATATTAACACATAATATTTTATTTCTATGAAAACAAATGTCTAACTTTAAGGACAGCACAACTAAAGAATAGGTCTATTTCTATTTGGAATCTGAGACATATGGGGTGTCCTGGCAATCATTTAATATGGCTTGATTCTGGCTGAATATCTACTCATGTATGATACACAAAATTCAAATGTTAAAATGATCATCAAAACAAGTATATATTGGTAACTTGATATCTGCAGGAGCCTGAAATTGTAATAAGAATAGACCATGGTCCTATCTCGATCTTATCTCAACAAATGCTACCATCATGTTCCAGCTGTTAAAATCAGAAGCCTAAGAGAGAAACTTGGCATGTTCCTCTCACTTATGTCATATCACCTCATCAGCAACAACTGCTTACTTTCCAAGAATATCTCAAATCTTTCCTTTGCTACTACCCAGTCTCAGCCTCCATCAAATAGCACCTGGACTACTGCAGAAACTTTATAACTGGCTTCTTGGCATCCACTCTGGCCTCCCTATTGATGTTCCACCATTGATGGTTCCATCATTGTTTTTAATTTCCTTAAGATAAGAGAGAAGTATACAAACTTTGCATTTATTTGGGTAGTAATTCTTTGAAGCATGTTCATATCTGCCTTTTGCTTATGGTTTTTTTTTTCTTTCAGTTTTTATATGCAGGCCTTTCTCTTTATTATTCATCTCTCAATGCAGCCATTTCCTGCTGAAATGCAGAGTGGGGAAGGCTCAAAGGAAATGCATTGGTTTGAAACTTCTACAAGGCATAGTCCTGAGTTTGTCACCAAACTCCTCCCCCAACTTTTTTCTTCCCTTGAGCATCAATTTTCAACTGTCAGTTTGTGGTGTGACACTTATATTTACAGATTGCATGCTAGTGGTCCATACTTCCTCTTTGTCCTTCCACCCTCCTGTACTTCACTCAAGGAGTGTCTCTGGGCTGGAAGACCGGGTGGAGAATACTCAGAAATGGCTTGCCCCCACAGTTTCTCCTTCCATTACCCTCTGTTACTGTGAGGGTCTGAAGTAGATCTGTCTATTATGGGAACATCTCCTCCTCTCCAATAGAACATCCACAACCTTAGCTCTCTGCTCTTAGTAGTTTCAAACACCTTTCAGGATTATGATACTCAGAATAAACGCTTAGAAAACCCTCCCTGTCCCAGTGACTTCCCAACAGCTGCATATACTCATCACTGCTTTTGTTACAGGATTTTATTTTAGAATGATGTGTTGTTCTTTATTATTCATTTTCATGTTAGTTTTTTGTGGGGTTAGAAGAAGGTGAATATTCTGCTACCTTTAAATACGAGTTTCTATAATTGAGTTTGCTTTAAGTAAAGTTTTTTAATTGTATAGGAATAGCTTGTGTTAATACAGCATGAATTAAAGTTAGACTTTATAATGATCTCGTTAACTTGGTTAATGTAGGCAGCCAAGATGAATTTGTTTTGGCTGTAACTATCTTTAATAATTTATTCTAATCAAATAAATCAGATAATAGCCAATTTCCTTTTTACTCTGGCTATGTAGAAGGCTTGGAAATAACTTTCTACTCAGGGCATCTTCTGTTCATTCGACATTTGAGGAGCTAGCAACATGTGCCTGATTTCAGCCGAGATTAAACTCCTCTACTCTTCTTACATGCAGTCAGACTAAAGAAATTATGTTTCTGGTACACTAACGCCATACGAAAAGAACACACACCAGCATTTGTTTTGCAGAAATCGATTTAGGGTCTGTCTTGCTATTTATTTATTCATGACCTTATCCTGTGTCCTAGCTAGGGCCCGTGTCAAATATGTGAATTCCTGTGCATTTCATGTTACCTGGAATGGAGCAGGGGCTTGGCATCAATGTTACTACTATCAATGATAAAGCAAGAGATGACAAGCAATTTTCTTCTGCCATATCTTCAGTTTTGAAGCATTTAAAGTAGTTTAAAAGCCTCATCCCTAAATATCACAAATTAATAATTATGCCAGTTTAATTTTAATATATTTTTTTAAAATTTCAGGAGCACCCTGTTCATTTGAAAACCTAAAAGATCCAAAGCCAAGTACTAATCTTAAGCAAAATATCACTCCTAATTAGGGTAGGTTCATGAGACTAAAGACAAAAAAAGAAGAAACTTTGTAAGAAAATTACACATCACATGCACATGGCAATTTGTGATATATTTAAAGTTCATAAATAAATAATATTGGAAAAGGGCTTAATGACACTTTTAACATTTTTAATTCACTCGTTTTATGATAGCTTAAATTTTAAGTCCTATATGAGTTAACTTTGGTCCTTCAGTGTATAAAATGGAAGAAAGTAGGAGATTAAATGTGGATTAAACACAAGGGCTAAAACTCAAATGGCTCTCAATATCAAAGCCATCAAGAATTGATATGACTGCCTTCACAGCATCCTAGGAGGGCACACTTTTCTGACACTGCTTAAGTTCAGAACGTTAGCATGACAACGGTTTAAAATAAAATGTGGGGCCAAGATGGCCGACTAGAAGTAGCGCCGCTCAGAGGCTCCCATCAGAAAAAACATACTAAGCGTGTGAATCCTTCAGCGGCAACCAAGGTAACCCGGTTCTTTCATCAAAGATGACTAGAAGGCTGGCGTGATCCAGAGAGAAGGATGAGCAGTGTGGTGTGGTGGCCCACCTGAGAGTCACACGGGGATGGGGAACCCCCTCCCTGCAGCCAAGGGAGGCCATGAGTGAGTGTGCTACCCAGCCTGGGAAACTGTTTTTGCCACGGAACTGTGCAACCCACGAATCGGAGGATCCCACTTCGCAAACCCACGCCACAGGGGCCTACCGTCTCAATCCGGGAAGGTACAGCTTATTACAGCCTCCCAGCAGGAATCTGCTTAAGCCTGTGGAGCTCCCGGCAGGGTTGTGGCAACCAGCACCAGCTGCTGCTGTCTGCTCTCTAAGCCTTTTGAGCTCCTTGGGGGAGGGGCAGCAAAAAAAAAAAAAAAAAAAAAAAAAAAAGCAACTGCTAAACACACTAAGCTCCCTGGGTAGGGGGAAGGGCTGCACCCATTTCTATAGCTCCCAGCTGTGCTTTTCCCCTGCTGGAGCCAGGGAGGCTGGATGGCTTGGTCCCAAGACTCGTCCTCACAGCCCAACACACTGGCTGTGGCAGTCTGAGACCAGAGTGCCTCTTCAGGTCTAACCCTGACCCATCCTTCCTCAGTGGGTGGAGCCTCCCTGCAGGATCTCCAATAACTCCAGCCAGAGGCTCAGCAACAGAATTTGGATCTCCCTGGGCCTGAGACCCTAGCTGGAGGGGTGGCTGCAGTCTGCGGATCAGCAGATTTAGCCTCTCCTCCTGGAAGTTCTGAGGAATCTGGACAGCCCGGGCAAGTGGGTTTCTCCCCAGTGAAACACACTCTCTCCACCAAAGGGCAAACTGCTTCATTAAACGGATCCTTCTTCCAGTGCCACCCAACTGGGTGAGATCCTCCAAAAGGGGTTGTCAGATACTCTATAGAGAAGAGATCCTACTGGCATCAGGTTGGTGCCCCTAGAGGTCAGAGGTCCCAGAGGGAGCAGGCACCCATCTTTGTGGCTCTCCAGCCTCCTTGAGTGCCATCTCCAGTCATGGGGGCAAATCAGATGAATAAAGCCTGAAGTGAACCCCCAACAAACTGCAGCAGCCCTACAGAAGAGGGACTTGACTACTGATAAAAAGACAAACAAGCAGAAAGTGACAACAACAGCATCATCAACAACAAAAAGGCCCCCATGAAAACCCCATCCAAGGGTCAGCAGCTGCAAAGACGGAAACTAGACAAACTCACGAAGGCGAGAAAGAATCAATGAAAAAATGCTAGGCCGGGCGCGGTGGATCAAGCCTGTAATCCCAGCACTTTGGGAGGCCGAGACGGGCGGATCACGAGGTCAGGAGATCGAGACCATCCTGACTAACACGGTGAAACCCCGTCTCCACTAAAAATACAAAAAACTAGCCGGGCGAGGTGGCGTGCACCTGTAGTCCCAGCTAATCGGGAGGCTGAGGCAGGAGAATGGCGTAAACCCGGGAGGCGGAGCTTGCAGTGAGCTGAGATCCGGCCACTGCACACCAGCCCCGACGACAGAGCAAGACTCCGTCTCAAAAAAAAAAGAAAAGAAAAAATGCTGAAAACACAAAAGGCCAGAGTGCCTCTTCTCCTTCAAATGACTGCAACATGTCTCCATCAAGGGTGCAGAGCTGAACCAAGGATCAGATGGGCAAATTGACAGAAGTAGGCTTCACAAGATGGGTAATAAAAAACTATGATGAGTCAAAGGAGTATATTCTAAGCCAATGCAAAGAAGCTAAGAACTTTGATAAAAGGTGAGAGGAATTGCTAACTAGAATAACCAGTTTCGAGAGGAACATAAACGACCTAAGGGAGCTGAAAAACACAGCATGAGAACTTTCATGAAGCATACACAAGTATCAACAGCCGAATCGACCAAGTAGAAGAAAGGATATCAGAGTCTTCAGATCACCTTACAGAAATAAGATATGCAGACAAGAATAGAGAAAAAAGAATGAAAAGGAATAAACAAAGCCTCCAAGAAACATGGGACTTCATGAAACGACCGAACCTACGACTGACTGGAGTACCAGGAGGAGACAGGGAGAATGGAAACTGCTTAAGTTCAGAATGTTAGCATGACAAGGGTTTAAAATAAAATGTGGGGCCAAGATGGCCGACTAGAAGTAGCGCCGCTCAGAGGCTCCCATCAGAAAAAACATACTAAGCGTGTGAATCCTTCACACATACTAAAACATACTAAGCTGGAAAACATACTTCTGGATATTATCCAGAAGAACTTCCCCAACCTAGTAAGACAGGCCAACATGCAAATCAGAAAATACAGAGAACACCATTAAGATACTCCATAAGAAGATCAACCCCAAGACACATAATATCAGATTTTTCAAGGTTGAAATGAACGAAAAACTGTTAAGGGCAGTCAGAGAGAAAGGCCAGGTCACCTACAAAGGGAATCCCATCAGACTAATAGTGGGCCTCTCAGCAGAAACTCTATAAGCCAGAAAAGATTGGGGGCCAATATTCAACATTCTTCAAGAAAAGAATTTTCAACACAGAATTTCATATCCAGCCAAGCTAAGCTTCATTAGCAAAAGGAGAAATAAAATATTTTCCAGAAAAGCAAATGCTGAGGGATTTTGTTACCACCAGGCCTGCTCCGCAAAAGCTCATGAAAGAAGCACTAAATATGGAAAGGAAAAACCAGGACTAGACGCTGCAAAAACACACCAAAATATAAAGACCAATGACACTGTGAAGAAACTGCATGAACTAGTGTGCAAAATAACCAAATAGCATTATGATAACAGGATCAAATTCAAACATGACAATACTAACCTTAAATGTAAACGGGCTAAATGCCCCAATTAAAAGACACATATTGGCAAATTGGATAAGCTGTCAAGACCCATCGGTGTGGGTGTGCTGTATTGAGGAAATCCATCTTACATGCAAAGGCACGCACAGGCTCAAAATAAAGGGATGGAGGAATATTTACCGAGCAAATGGAAAACAAAAAAAAAATGCAGGGGTTGCAATCCTGATCTCTGACAAAACAGATTTTAAACCAGCAAAGATCAAAAAAGACAAAAAAGGGCATTACGTAATGATAAAGAGAACAATTCAACAAAAAGAGCTAACTCTTCTGAATATACACGCACCCAATACAAGAGCACCCAGATTCATAAAACAAGTTATTAGAGGCCTACAAAGAGACTTAGACTTCCACACAATAATAGTGGGAGACTTTTAACACCCCACTATCAGTATTAGACAGATAAATGAGACAAGAAATTAACAAAAACATTCAGTACTTGAACTCAGCTCTGGATCAAGTGGACCTACTAGATGCCTACAGAACTCTGCCCTAAATCAACAGAATATACATTCTTCTCAGTGCCATTTATTCTACAATTGGCTACATAATTGGAAGTAAAACACTCCTCAGCAAATGCAAAAGAACTGAAATAATAACAAACAGTCTCTCAGACCACAGTGCAATCAAATTAGAACTCAGGATTAAGAAACTCAGTCAAAACCACACAATTTCATGAAAATTGAACAACCTGCTGCTGAATGACTCCTGGGCAAATATTGAAAGTAAGGCAGAAATCAAGAAGTTCTTTGAAACTAATGAGAACAAAGAGACAACGTATCAGAATCTCTGGGACACAGCTAAAGCAGTGTTAAGAACAAAATTTATATTACTAAATGCCTACATCAGAAAGCTAGAAAGATCTCAAACTGACACCCTAACATCACAATTAAAAGAGCTAGAGAGGCAACAGCAAACTAATCCAAAAGCTAGCAGAAGACAAGAAATAACTAAGATCAGAGAAGAATTGAAGGAGTTAGAGACAAGAAAAACTTTCCAAAAAAAGGAGCTGGTGTTTTGAAAAAAATTAATGAAATTGATAGACTGCTAACTAGACTAATAAAGAAGAAGAAGAGAGAAGAATCAAATAGACACAATAAAAAATGATACAGGGGATATCATCACTGACCCCAAAGAAATACAAACTACCATCAGAGAATACTATAAACATCTCTAGATAAATAAACTAGAAAATCTAGTAGAAATGAATAAATTCCTGGATGCATACACCCTACCAAGACTAAACCAGGAAGAAGTTGAAACCCTGAATACACCACTAACAAGCTCTGAAATTGAGGCAGTAACTAATAGCCTCCCAACCAAAAAAAGCTCAGGACCAGACGGATTCAAGCTGAATTCTCCAAGAAATACAAAGAGGAGCTGGTATCATTCCTTCTGAAACTGTTCCAAACAATTGAAAATAAGGGACTCCTCCCTAACTCATTTTATGAAGCCAGAATCATCCTGATACCAAAACCTGGCAGAGACACAACAACAATAACAATAACAACAAACTTGCTAACACAACAACAACAAATTGTGAAAATCTTCAATAAAATACTGGCAAACTGAATCCAGCAGCACATCAAAAAACTTATCCACCACCATCAAGTCAGCTTCATGATGCAAAGCTGGTTCAATGGTTCAACATACACAAATCAATAAATGTAATCCATCACATAAACAGAACCAAAGACAAAAACCACATGATTATCTTAATAGATGCAGAAAAGACTTTCGATAAAATTCAACACCCCTTCATGTTAAAAACTCTCAATAAACCAGGTATTGATGGAACATATCTCAAAATAGTAAGAGTTAGTTATGGCAAACCCACAGCCAATATCATAGTGAATGGGCAAAAGGTAGAAGCATTCCCTTTGAAAACTGGCACAAGACAAGGATCCCCTCTCTCACCACTCCTATTCAACATAGTGTTGGAAGTTCTGGCCAGGGCAATCAGGCAAGAGAAAGAAAGAAAGGAGATTCAAATAGGAAGAGAGGAAGTCAAATTGTATCTGTTTGCAAATGACATGATTGTATATTTAGAAAACTGCATTGTCTCAGCCCCAAATCTCCTTAAACTGTCTCAGGATACAAAATCGGCGTGCAAAAATCATAAGCATTCCTATACACCAATAATAGACAAACAGAGAGCCAAATCATGAGTGAAATCCCATTCACAATTGCTACAAAGAGAATAAAATACCTAGGAATACAACTTACGGGAGATGTGAAAGGCCTCTTCAAGGAGAATTACAAAGGAGCAATTACCACTGCTCAAGGAAATAACAGAGGACACAAACTATGGAAAAACATTCAGTCCTCATGGATAGGAAGAATCAATATTGTGAAAATGGCCATACTATCCAAAGTAATTTATAGATTCAGTGCTATTCCCATTGAACTACCATTGGCATTCTTCACAGAATTAGAAAAAAACTACTTTAAATTTCACATGAAATCAAAGAAGGCCCGGTATAGCCAAGACAATCCTAAGCAAAAAGAACAAAGCTGGATGCATCACGCTACCTGACTTCAAACTATACTACAAAGCTACAGTAACCAAAACAGCATAGTACTGGAACCAAAACAGACATACAGACCAACGGAGCAGAATAGAGACCTCAGAAATAACACTACACACCTAGAACCATCTGATCTTCAACAAACCTGACAAAAACAAGCATAGGGGAAAGTAATTAGTAAATGGTGCTGAGAAAACTGGCTAGCCATATGCAGAAAACTGAAACTGGACTCCTTCCTTACACCTTATACAAAAATCAAGATGGATTAAAGACTTAAATGTACAATCCAAAACCATAATAAACCTAGAAGAAAACCTAAGTAATACCATTCAGGACATAGGCATGGGGAGAGACTTCATGACAAAAATGCCAAAAGCAATTGCAGCAAAAGCCAAAAGTGACAAATGTGATTGAATTAGACTAAAGAGCTTTTGCACAGCAAAAGTAACTATGATGAGAGTGAACAGGTAATCTACAGAATGGGAGAAAATTTTTGCAATCTACCCATCTGACAAAGGTCTAATATCTGGAATTTATAAGGAACTTAAACATATTTACAAGAAAAAGACAAACAACCTCCTCAAAAAGTGGGCAAAGGATATGAACAGACACTTCTCAAAAGAAGGCATTTATGTGGCCAACAAACATATGAAAAAAGTTCATCACAGATCATCAGATAAATGCAAATCAAAACCACAATGAGACACCATCTCACACTGTTCAGAATGATGATTATTAAAAAGTCAGGAAACAGAAGATGCTGGCGAGGCTGTGGAGAAATAGGAATGCTTTTACACTGTTGGTGGAAATATAAATTAGTTCAACCATTGTGGAAGACAGTACGGTGATTCCTCAAGGGTCTTAAACCAGAAATACCATTTGACCCAGCAATCCCATTAGTGGGTGTATACCCAGTGAATTATAAATCATTCTACTATAAAGACACATGCCCACATATGTTTACTGCAGCACTATTTACAATAGAAAAGACATGGAACCAACCCAAATGCCCACCAATGATAGACTGGATAAAGAAAATGTGGTACATATACACCATGGAATACGATGCAGTCATAAAAAGGATGATTTCATGTCCTTTGCTGGGACATGGATGAAGCTGGAAGCCATCATCCTCTGGAAACTAACACAGGAACAGAAAACCAACCACCACATGTTCTCACTCAAAAGTGGGAGTTGAACATTGAACACATGTGGACACAGAGAGGGGAATAACACACACCAGGGCCTGTTGTGGGGTGTGGGGAGGGAACTTAGAGGATGGGTCAGTAGGTGTGGCAAACCAGCATGGCACACATATACTCCTGTAACAAACCTGCACGTTCTGCACATCTATTCTTTTCTTTTTTTAATAAGAAATAAAGAAAAAAAAAAAAAAGAAATAAAGAAAAAACAAATAAATAAAATAAAATTACTGATTTTCTCGCAGCTTAATTCTTTACGTATTATCTTAATTTCCTGTTGTCCCTCATTTTCCACGGCTACCCTGTTTATTACAAGAGCATGTTTCATTCACAACTAATTGCATCAGCTACAGGGTATCATTATCCTCGGAATTTCAAAAGAACCATGATTTAGAGCTAGTGTTAAGCTATTTACAGCTATCCACATGCTTGAAATTTATTTTTAACTCTATGAAACTTTTCAATCATCCTATAAAAAAGATCACTATTAATTTTAATGACATATATGTACCATGTTTTAATGTGTTCTTTTTTCATGCCCCATCTCTTCCAAATTAATTTGGCATAAGTATTCAGGAAACAGTCTAGGAATTTAAAGGGAAAAAATGAAATCACAGTAAGATGTCTTAAAATAGCCTGAACTATAGATTAGTATTTAATTGAGAACTTTCTGACTATGCCACGATTTTGAAATAAAGCAGAATTTTTCAACGTGCTTTTCCAGACATTTTAATCATGTGGCAAATTTCATTTTGTTCCTGTTACTGTGTTAATTCCTTAGATTTTTAGGCAAATGGAGCCTGAAACTTATCTTTGCTGCATAAACAAAATGAAATAAGTAATCCTTCATACATTACTACAGCCTAAAGGACATTCAGAAAGTTTGAGATCAGATGACACATTTTTTATAATTGTGTTTAGGAAAACACTAGGCCTCTGACAAAGTATGAAAGTAAAAAAGCGTAAGTATAAATACAGAACATGAGGAAAGTCAATAATTTGGAATGTTTTGGTTGAAGCTAAAGGCTTTTCTTAACCTGAACTGTTTCTTTCTCTGAAATAGTGGGTTTTGAAGTATTTCAATCTTAATGTCATTTATTAATTCAAAAGGTACTTGCTGAGCTTCTACTATATATTATGCACTGTTCTAGATGTCTGAGACATCAGTAAGTGAAAAAGATTTCTGCACTCATACAGTTTACATTCTAGCCAAAAGAGAATTAAAAACAACAAAGAAAATCAGTTAGTATGTTAGAACGTAGTAAACAAAAATTAGTACTACAGTAAATCCAATCATTATTAAACTAGCAAATCAATATAGTATTTTATTTTTAGTAATAATCTATATCCACTATAGATTATAATATGTAAATTACATGGTAATCTACATATTAAGATTTAGTAAAGACTATATGGAGCACAGTAAAGACAGATAGAATATAATATAGAATATCTTCCTATAGAAGAAATTGTTGCACTATCAGGAACTCTATATAATCAGTCTAATATTCATACCAAAAGATAGAATTTTACTATCCATAGTAAACAACACATTAAAAATGGCATTTGACTCAATCTTCATCATTAAGGCCTGAACTGTGTTCATCACTAAAATGAACTATTCTAAGTCCACAGCCTACATAAGTGAGTTTTCATATGTGATTAAATATAAAGTTGGTAAATTTTTGAGTTATATAGTCATCCCCTGGGTATCTCCGTAGTTCTGATTCAAAACAATTTTACAAATAGACTATTTAAAAAATACACCTTTTATAAAACTACAACACTAGCAAAACTCTGTGGATGCTGCTGTCAGGGACACATGTACAAAGTTATGCAGAACACTCACATTTTATTATTCAATGAACTAAAGTTTCGTATGCACTCCCCAAGCTATAATTCTCATTTAAGATTTAGGACACTGGACAGACTTTCTACAACATAAGATTCGCATAGGCCCAATAGATAACATCTTCACTTGTGACACAGCTTACTAACATCAATTTGAAAGACTTTGGATCTAAGTTTGTACATGTTTTAATTATAGGAAATAACCCTAACTCTCCAAGTCTCAAATATGAATAATATTATTTCTGTGAATGATACAAAAATCATTTATATTTTCCTGTGATCTTACTGCTATGCAATATGAAGGCAACCGCCATTTGAGAAGTCATTAGAGAGACCATTTCCGAGCTCTAAAAATGGATTTAAGACATACGATATCAGAGAAGTTGCTAGAAAAAGGTAAGAATTGCGGCCGCTGAAAATTAATTAAAATAATTAACCAGCAAATAGGTAACAATGTTTGGCTACTTGGATCGTAGTCTACTAAGGTAGCATCCTTAGGGCCCCGATCTGGTCCTAATATAGAAATCAGTGTCATGAACGTAGTTAGGGAGTGTCAAAACCCAGAGATTACGATCAATCCAGGTTACAAACTCTGTAATAACTGCAATCATGGACAGAGTTCACATTTTGTCTTTGAAGACACTATTCATAATGACAGAGGGCAAATATTAGGTGGTTTTCTTCTCCTTGTTACTTGGGTTCAGGTTCTCATAACTTGAATGAGACAAGGAGAGAAAACATAGGTTTTTCCTGGGTATTTACATGTGTATAGTTCGGGGAGGAGTCATGCCATCTAGATGAAAATAGAGTGGTTCATCCTCTGATTGTATTAAATATTTTACACTGTATTATTACATTTCCCCCAATTCTTCATCTCTTTCTCTTCTCCATGAATATCAAGAGTTGAAACAATTATTTATTAGGTGGCTAAAAGACAAACCTTCTCTGGTCAGGCTTGTTAACGAGGCCACTATTGGAAATCGATACTCTGTTAAAAGCTACCATCCACAGTGCCAGATTCTCCAACTCCAGTAAAAAGAGAAGTGGCATGTCTGCGATGGTGTTCACAGGCAGACAGCTGACTCACCTTGGCAAGCTCCAGTACGGATGTTGGGGATGAAACCCCGCCGGCAGGGCTGAGGCTGGGCTGGACACATCTCACAGGGATGGCCCCACGCCCGTCCAATGGTGGCACAGCACAGAGTCTTCGTGCAGACAATGCCTGTCAGCTGCCCTTGGCACATCTGGTTGTTGACCTGAGTGAAACACGGGCCTGTCCTGTAATCTGGAATGTGAGAGAAGAAAGAAAGACATGTTTTATGATTATATACTAATCTTATACTAGTGCCTCCAAATGCATAAAACAGAGACTATTTCTTCTGACCAAAGTGTCCAAAGACAAAAGGCTAGAGAGTTTCATGTTAAGAATTCATAATTTTCCAGTCATGAGAAGTACCTTAAGAGATTTCAATGTATTCCACACTAGACACTGTAAATGGGTGGCTCAGGGCTGTGTCTGGGATACAGATGTGTCTTCTTGGCCTGAATAATACTTTTACAGAATTTAAATTAGTAGCCAACATTGTAAACTTGGGAAATTCCACATGAAATTTGTATTTCTGGCTTTTCTTGAAAAATTGGAAGTTCTGATCATGCTAGACCTGCCATGCCACACAGCACTGGTGGGATGAAGTGTGTTTTCTCCAGGACACCACAGCCCCAGTCACCCACTAAGTCCCAGCTCAGTACATTCACTGATGTTCCCTTCCTGGGCCCTGAAGGCATCAGCATTAATGACTCCTCTTTACTTAGCAGAGATTTTCTTTTCTGATGAGGTGAACAAGAATTTAGAAAATCAAAATGAATCAATAAAGATATGCTTCTTCCATATCACATATATTTGGGCAGTCTAAACTGCCTATAAATATTCAGTTCTAACTATCTGATTTCTGTTTCTGTGTCAGTCAGTTTAGTTCTACGAGTAGTGAAGTTAGGAAGACCTCATGAATAGGCACATAGTCATGCATTCTTTACGGGTAAGTTAATATTATATGATCGCTCCTCTCTAGCAGGTGATTGTATATTGTCCAACTCTGTTACGGTCATAACAAAAGCCTTAGCAAATGTATGGCATGTGCGATACATAGACAAATTCTTCTATGAATATTAAGTCAATTTAGATCCCTGCCTTTCAAGGTTTCTATGGACCAGCAGCATCAGTATCACTTTGGGACTGGGTAGAAATGCAGACTCAAGTCCTACCCCTGACCCACTAACCTGGGTTCTGCATTTTTAACAAGACAGGGCATTAATATGCACCTGGGAGTTTCAGAGGGGCTGATTTAGATTGCAGGCAGTTTGAAAGTTAGTACTGGGTATTTCTACTCTATCCTCCTTTCTTCTAGGATTTACTTCAGTGAAATTTTGGATGATCGGTAAAACAGAAAGGAATCACGAACTAAATAATTTTAAATTTCAGCTTTTTTGTTGTTGCTGTTTTGAGAGAGACAAGAAATCAGAGAAAGGTCAGTTTTCTGAGGACTGACCAATGCAATTATTCTCATTTGCTATAAAACACAACAGAAATACGTGAAAAAGTTGTGTGTTTTTCCTTAAACGCAGGGATTGTATCAATGCAGTTTATTAATCCTTGGGAATACAAAATACCACTCAGGCTTCTTGATAAGGTCTAACACAAATGATATTTTTCTACTCCAAGGGGAAAGCTACACAGATTTAATTCAGAGATTTGTGAGAACAAAACTATCTGACATTTAAAGAAGGAAGAGTCAATACTGTTGGTATAATTTTCATGAAAAGCTGTTTCTAGGAAAATCAAACTTGGATATAATTTAACATTCAAAATGCTAAGCTAGGAAGCCTTAGATACCATATAAATGCTGCAGTACAACAACCAAAACCTTATAACCACAAAAAAACTTCAATTTGCTTTCAAGAAGAATGAGGCTGTCTCGGATAGAAGCAAAGAACAGTTTAAAAGTTCAATACAAAGAAACAAAATCGAGAATAGGTAATTTTTTGGCAAGCCATTTTAACATTGTTACTCTGCAGCTGAACTTCAACAAAAATAGCTCATTTTAATCCCTTGCATAAGAACAACAGATGTGCTGGCTGCAAGTCTCATTTTTGAAAAAGATCTTTGGAGTATACGTGAAGATATGTCAACCTTATAAATACGCACACTTCCTATACTGCAAATTGTCAGGCTGCAAACTTTTAAAATCTATCCTGTTGTCCATCAGACATAAATATTTTGCCATTTTAAACAAATATTAAATTCCTAATTATAAGTTATATCAAGTTCTGAACACGTGGGGAAAAGCCTATTTTTTTTGCAAAAAAAATATAAAAACACATATTGTTTTTAGATTGATGTGCGAATACCCATGTTCACATTCTATGCACTTTTAGGATTCCCAGAACAAAGTCTGCAGAGTCTCCCTCATAACCAAATCTATAAATAAACCAACTTGTCAGTAGATTCATTCCCTTAACTACACCTTAAAATTATGTCCGACCGGGTGCGGTGGCTCAAGCCTGTAATCCCAGCACTTTGGGAGGCCGAGATGGGCGGATCACAAGGTCAGGAGATCGAGACCACCCTGGCTAACATGGTGAAACCCCGTCTCTACTAAAAAAAAAATACAAAAAAACTAGCTGGGCGTGGTGGCGGGCGCCTGTAGTCCCAGCTACTCGGGAGGCTGAGGCAGGAGAATGGCGTAAACCCAGGAGGCAGAGCTAGCAGTGAGCTGAGATCCAGCCACTGCACTCCAGCCTGGGCGACAGAGCGAGACTCTGTCTCAAAAAAAAAAAAAAAAAAAAAAAAAAAATTATGTCCTCTCAGTACGGTCTCTGTGAAGAAGGGGAATATCTGGACAAGGACAGCTGTTTGTCCTCTGCAAATGACCTTTCTTGTTGAAGTCACTAATTAAGGCAGCCTTCCCCTTGGCAGGAATAGAGTTGACCATTTCTTATTTGTTTTGCTTACATTTTACTCCTTACAAAATATGTTGAACCTATGTTTGTTTTTTGTTGTTGTTGTTTTGTTGTTGTTGTTGTTGTTGTTTTTGAGAGGGAGTCTCGCTCTGTCGCCCAGGCTGGAGTGCAGTGGCGTGATCTCGGCTCACTACAAGCTCCACCACCTCCTGGGTTCATGCCATTCTCCTGCCTTAGCCTCCTGAGTAGCTGGGACTACAGTCTCCCACCACCTTGCCCAGCTAATTTTTTGTATTTTTAGTGGAGACGGGGTTTCACCGTGTTAGCCAGTATGGTGAACTTATGTTTGTATATGATGACAATTTGCTTTCTGGTTGGTAACTAAATACTTTAAAATTTAAACTTACAATCTTATCTACTAATTCAAGAATTACTATCATATAAAACAAGAACAAATACTAGATACTGTAGAAGCATTTAAATTTCCTGATAGGGTTAAAACATCCTGTCCCAAACTCTACCTGCAGTTTAATTATGGACAAAAGAGTCCTTAAAAGACCTTAATCAATTTTGATTGGCCATACATTCTCTTCATAAAAGTTGCACTGTGGGAAAAATACTGATGTATACCATGCTAACCATTCATAGTCACAAGCATATTTGCAGCATGTTAACTAAGCGTAAAAGGGGAAAACTGCTTATCACTTAGTATGTTGGAACTAGTGACCTATAAACAGTTATGTTCCACATTATGATGTGACCAAGAAAATTTTGTTAAAAATTAGGCTGTGAAACACAAATATTGCTAGTTCGACTTTCTAATATCTAAGTGCAACAAGGCATTTTTTTTTTTTTTTTTTTTTGAGATGGAGTCTTGCTCTGTCACCCAGGCTGGAGTGCAGTGGCGCGATCTCGGCTCACTGCAAGCTCCGCCTCCCGGGTTCACGCCATTCTCCTGCCTCAGCCTCCCGAGTAGCTGGGACTACAGGCGCCCGCCACCTCGCCCGGCTAATTTTTTTGTATTTTTAGTGGAGAAGGGGTTTCACCGTGTTAGCCAGGATGGTCTCGATCTCCTGACCTCGTGATCCGCCCGCCTCGGCCTCCCAAAGTGCTGGAATTACAGGCTTGAGCCACCGCGGCCAGCCTAGGCATGTTAATTTGCTTATGCAATTTCCCTTTTCATCCACATTAAACAATTAGTGCAGTTAGCAAGCTCATCAAGAACTTTGGCTGCCCATTGTTTTGCTTTTTCAAATAACTATAGGAAAGTGTAATTTACCTACCATAATTCACCTGTTTTAAGTGTAAAATTCAGTGGTTTTTAGTAAATTTATTGAATTAAGCAACCATCACCACAATTCAGTTTTAGAACATTTTCATCACCCAAAAAGAACTGTGTCCATTCCCTGTCCCAGCCTCCGTGAGCCACTAATCTAGCTTCTGTGACTATAAATTTTATTTCTCTGGACAATTAATGTAAGTGAAATCGTTCAACGCGTGGTCTTTTTTTGTCTTGCGTCTTTCACCTAGCATAGTTCATCAGGACCATACAGTAGCATGGATCAGTACTTCACTTCTTCTAATTGCTGAGTAAATTTCCATTGTATGGCTATACCACATCTGTTAACCAGTCTATGGCCATCTGGGTTGTTTTTACTTTTGGGATATTATAAATAATGCTGCAATGAACATTTGCATGAAAGTCTTGGTGTGGATACATGTTTTTATTTCTCTTGGTAGTTACTTAAGAGTGAAGCTACTTATTTGACAAATATACATTTAACTTTCTAAGAAACTGTTATTTGACAAATATACATTTAACTTTCTATGAAACTGCCAAATTATTTTCCAGAATAGCTGCACCATTTTATATTATCCTCAGCAATGTATGACGGTTCTAGTTCTTCCACATCTTTGTTAATATTTGCTGTTTTCTATCTTTTTAATTATAATCTATGTTCACATTTTACATTAAATAAACACATTTGCTTGGGAATTTTGCTGTAATTTCACAAGTCCTTTTTATATAGAGATGATAAATCATGCTAGGAAACCAAAGTTGAGCATTATTGTTTATAGAAAATGTAAGTTTAGAAAATTAGACATTCTTAAAATAAAATACAATACACTTGCTAAAATCCAAACCATACAGAAAAAATAAAATGCCCTTTTCATAACATGTTGAGATTTGTGATACTTTTTTCTAAATAAAACCACAGTTAACCATCTCTTACATTTACCTTTTTGAATTATTTATATACAGTGTTCTGAAGCTTGAGTGTTCTCTTAATCGTATAACTTGGAAATTAAGTCTACAACTGAATTTATTGAGTGACTAGTATATACTAGATATTGTTCTGGGCTCTGGGGCTACAACAGTGAGGGGAAAACGGTGAATGAGAAAGAGAGGGGAAAGCAGACATACAGAAGAAAGTGAGGGAAGACAGCACCAACATCTTTGACCGTTTAGAGTTAATTTACAGTTTGTTGGGGGAAACGGAAAAGGCCAACAGGGTATAAAGTACAAAGGGCCTATGAAAGGGTGGAAGCAAGGTGCACCCAGGGTAATGTGTGGCTCATATAAGAGAGGAGCTCGGTGAAGGATGAGGCTGGAGAGGAGATCAAGACCATTCTGGCTAACACGGTGAAGCCCCGTCTCTACTAAAAATACAAAAAAAATTAGCTGGGCATGGTGGTGGGCGCCTGTAGTCCCAGCAACTTGGGAGGCTGAGGCAGGAGAATGGTGTGAACCCAGGAGGCAGAGCTTGCAGTGAGCCAAAATCTCGCCACTGCACTCGAGCCTGGGTGACAGAGAAAGACTCTGTCTCAAAAAAATAAAAAATAAAAAATAAAATAAAATAAAAAAAAGTTCGATGGAGGGACAGTTCTTTCTGGCATGGAATGACATGCTTATATTTGTATTCTGAAAAAGATCAATCCGGCTTATGTGTAAAGAACAGACAGAAAGTATTAAAAGTAGATGCTAGGAAATCTTTTAGAAATCCATGATCAAGACACAAGATACAGTGGAACCAGAAATTGTACAAGTGAACAGAGCTTGGAATAAAAACTCCTGAATTCAAAAAATAAATGGGTCAATGTGTTAATGTGGAAGACGAGGAAGAAAGAGATACCAAAAGTAGGATCAGGATTTTAGTTCACTTACGAGGATGGCTGATGGTGTCATTTCCTGATATACTGATAATAGAAGACAATCAGGATTTTCGGTTCATTTTTCAACATGTTACATTGAGGTGCCTTTAGACACCCAACAGGAGACATCCAATGCAGTTATACAACTTAGAATATATGGATTGAAGATGCACACTAATGAGTCATGTGAGTTGGGTAGTTTTCAAAGTAATGGGTGTGGATAAAATCCCTTGGTGTGACAGAATATAGTTAAAACAGAAACGAGTCGAGGATAGAGCCTTGAGGAATTTCAGCATTTGCTGGTGGGTTGGAAGGGGATGAGGCCGCTGAGGAAACAGGAAATGGACAGCCAGAGAGATGGGAGAGCAACAGGAGATTATAGTCCAACAGGACAAAGTAAGCATATGCTGTAGAAAGGAGGCTCAACAGTACTGAATGCCGCTGAGCAACCAAATAGCAGGAGGCTGGTTCCATGCATCTGCAAGTCGTTGGTGATCTTAGCAAGAGATCTTCTGGTGAAGTGATGGGAAGTTGCAGTCACGTAGGAGAGAGTTAAGGAAGTGGCTGGAGATGAAGAAATAAGATAGTGAGTACAACCAGACAACCTTTGGAGAAGTTTCCTCAAGGTAAAGACAGACAGAGTCTAGTAAGGGGTTTGGGGTTAAGAAAGAAGGTTTTTATTGTGACTTTTTCCAGCAACTCTAGGCAGCTGAGCTCATTCAGAGATCAGGGTTCATCCAAGGTTTTGCTTTTATCTGTCAGATGTGGGGCAAAAAAATAGAATGGCAAGGAAGCTCAGGGTAGAATGTTAGCATATTTTGAAATTATAGACCATGGAATCTATGCTGGACAAGGCGGAAAGTAAGAAAAGGACTGCCAGATAAAGAAATGAAAGAAAGCAGTGAGATCAACGGACTAGATGTCCCCATGAGGCCCTATTTGAGATGGGAAAACAGCCAGCGGGACAAGAATACATCAGCTGCCCATGTGGCTACAATATCATTTATGTGACTGTCAGTGGAATGCAGTTACAGTGTACCACTGCATAGATTGTGCCCTGTGTAACTTAAAAGCTTCCCACATACTTTAATGTAAACGTAATTCCCTGGAGCTGTGCAATGGAATGACAATGTTAGAGACCTTCTATGCTGTAACTGTAAGTCAGGTAACGCCATAAGGTATCATTATCACTTTGGTACAGAAAGGGATTACCTGATCTTGGAAAGCACATTTAAAAATGTAGGATTTCCTATCAACTTGCATGGTTTTTCAACTTAGGCAAGAAGGTATTTATGTTCTTGGTAACTCAAGAAATGCAACATGCAATAAAGTGATCATCTTGTATAGGAGTTACAGACATAAATATGTAAAATAAAGAATTGTGCAATATGTGTAACTTAATCTGAAGATCCTGGCTAGGAGACTCATTTCTTCGAGCAGTGGAGTTTTTGACACAGCAATTCTGTTCTTGTTATAAATGAGGTTCCATATATTTCAATGATAAGGTTATAACGAGAATCTAAAATCTCTAATCACAGATATAATATAATCTCTAATCACAGAGCAAGCAAAGAAGGCAGTACCCAAAATTATACGGGGTAATAAAAACACTTCCTTCATGTCAGTAAGATTTGCCCTGGATGTCTACAGCTCCAGACTTCATGCTCGGTCTAAATCTTTAGATTAAATAAACTCAAATGACTGATATAATTGCCTTCCTTGAGGTTAAGAATCTTTTAAACTCAGAAATTTTAGAATTAAGTACAAAAATGTTTAAGAGAATCAAAGCCGTTAAATTAATATTTTTATTTTAAGAAATCTGTGCAAATATTATGTATCTGTAATGGTTGAAAACATTTGGCTTATTCCATGAAACCGTCTTTAAAAAAAAAAAAAAAAACAACTCTTTTTAACGCATGAGAGAGACTGCCTTTTAACCACAATTTTAAATTTTAACCACAATTTTAAATAAAGTATTGAGTAACTTATTTAGAGTTATGATGATTGTCACTATGTTTATATATATAACTGGATCATTTAAGTAAGCTTCAGGTCTTACAAAATTATAAGTTCGAGTATTTATACATGTAGTTTTTAATTTATTAGCTTTTAGGAGTTGAGTACATTTTAAGGTGCACAACTGAAGTACCTAAGAAAGTACTTTAAAAAGATATCTGATGTATTTAATAAATAAAACAGTTCAAAGGGCATGGAAGTGTTTCATAAACTAGGTATGAAAATAGAACCAAATATTATTTAAAATCTCTTAAAGTGATTACTAAAATCTGTTAAGACTATAGGCATTTGAAAAGATATTTATCTACTCAGGTTCACAGCAGCACTATTTGCAATAACCAAAGACAGAATCAACTCAAGCGTCCACTGACAGATGAATAGATAACAAAATATGGTATATACATACCAAAAACTATTATTCAGCCTTGGAAAGGAAGAAAATTCTGACACATGTTGCAACATGTATGAACTTTGTGCATATTGTGCTGAGCGAAATAAGCCAGTCACAAAAGGGGAAATACTGTATGATTTCACTTACACGAGGTATCCAGAGTAGTCAAATTCATAAAGACAGAAAGTAGAATGGTGGTTGGCAGGGGTTTGGGGTGGGAGGAAAATGAGGGCTTGCTGTTTGTTTAAGGGGTAAGGAGATTTCTGTTTTACAAGATAAAAACACTTCTGTGGATGGATGAGGGCAATGGGTGTGCAAAAATGTGAATGTACTTCATGCCCTGAACTCAAAAATGATTAAGATAGGCCAGGTGCGGTGGCTCACGCCTGTAATTCCAGCACGTTGGGAAGCCGAGGCGGGCAGATCACCTGAGGTCTGAGACCAGCCTGACCAACACGGAGAAACCCCATCTCTACTAAAAATACAAAATTATCCAGGCATAGTGGCACATGCCTGTAATCCCAGCTACTCGGGAGGCTGAGGCAGGAGAATCGCTTGAACCCGGGAGGTGAAGGCTGCGGTGAGCAGAGATCGCACCACTGCACTCCAGCCTGGGCAACAAGAGCAAAACTCCATCTCAAAAGAAAAAAAAATGATTAAGACAGCAAATTTTATGCAATGTGTGTTTTACTGCATTTTTAAAATAAATATTTAAAAAGCTCTGTGAGTAAGGAGACTTTTGAAACCATATTTAAATAAAGCAAGCCTGAATATTTAACACAAAAATAAACTTTGAGTAATTTTTGGATGCAGAGTCATCATGGAGGGCGTGGAAACAGTCACGTGCGACACTGACCACACCCCTGGTGATGGATATTTATATCGTTTTCAATTGATTTCAAGTGCACACAGTGCTACATAGGCACTCTTGAACATACTTATTGACTATACTTTGGCAAGTTTTTCTGCAATCTAATTCCTGACACTGGAACTGCTGGGTCAACTGTCCAGCTTGAAAAATACTGCAGAAGTGCTCTCTAATTAGATGGCACCAATTTACACTGTCATCAGTAGTGCCCAGGAAGTCTGTACCCTCATGCCCTCTCCAATGCAGAGTAGAAGCAAAGAGTTTAATTTTTATTCATTTAATGGGCAAAAACAGTATCTTGTTGTTGAATTGTGACAGCAACTCATTGTCCCCATTTATTGAAAACTAGAAAAATTAACAATGTGCTACATATGACTTTGTAGTGGCCCTTTTAATATACTATATCCTTTTATCCTACGTGCCAAAAGTATTTTTGCCATTTTTACAAATAAAAGTCACAGATTAAGTAATATATGGAGAATCCCAAAGCTAAAGAAAAGTGAAAGTGAGATTCAACTTTGAGATCCATTTCACTCCCAGTGCTTGTGTGCTTTTACCCCTACACTGTGTTCCTTCACCCCAACACATGGGTTATCTGCATTCTCAGCTTTTGGTAACTTTGCCTTCACCATACTAATGAGTATTGTCACAACCCCACAGATGCCTCCTCCTGCCTCCCATGGATAATTTCCTAACTCCCAATTAGCGTGCCCAGGTTTGCTTTTCCTCTGGTTTCTCCCAAAGATGAGTCTCCATCTAGCCATGTTACATCAGGGAGAAATTATCTCTGTGCATTCAGAGAAACATCAAAGACTTTCGTTTCTGCAAATAAATGAGTAATTATTTTAATTACCACAGTTGTTTTGCATTTTATTTCTAACCTAATACCATCATGTAATATTTCAGTGGAATGTGGGTTTGGCAAAGAAAGGCTGCTTTCACCTTTCTCTGCAGTCTTTCAAAGCACAAGGCTACTGCTGACATCAAAGGGCACTTTAAGAATGAAGAGGCCGTAATGATAATTAGGTGCTGGCCAATGATGCAAACAAAATTGCTATCTTTGATGTCACATTTCATAAGGGTGAAGGCCATCAAAGATGTGGTCCTCAAATTCACGGCCTAAAAACCTAAAAGTGCACTCTCCCAAGAGCAAAACCAATTAACTTACTTTCAGGACAACAAAAACTGCTGAAGATTAAAAACTAGTAAGATTAGTTAAGCAGAAGGATATTGTCACTTTTGAGGAAGAAAGTTAAAGAGATGAAAATATTTTGACACGTCATAAGGGGGCCAGAGATATAAATGATTAACACAAAAAGATGGATCATAGGCAAGTCAAGTTTAAAAGTACCACATTTTATGGTATCTAAGAAAAATCTGTACTATCGTTAGGTAGGCCTGAATGTATTTCAGGGAAAAGTGACACGAACTCAGAAAACATTTACCCATTATCAATAAAGTCAGAAATAGAACCAATAGAAACAAGGTGCTTGAACAGATCTTATATATCTTTGGTCAAAAAATAACGAGGTCACAAGACTGGATTACGGTGGCTGCCATGAAAATGTTACACACACTTTGCTGACAAAGCCCATGGATTCCATGTACTATTTTCTTACTGAAATGTCTGCCCAAATCAATGCCTCCTGAATGATGTAAGCAGCCAAGTACATGCTACTGAGTCAATCAAACCTAGTAAATGACACCTTTCCGAGGAAACTAATGTGTAATGGGAAAACAAAAACCTCTCTCTATGATTCTGTCTTGACATGTAATTTCCAGTACAACATCTAAGCAAATGTGCTGAGATTCTCCTGGTAAGCCCACAAATGCCATGTGATTCATTAATGGAGTTATTGTTACTTGAGAGTTATAAGGAAATGCTGAAGAACAAGTTAGAAGACCATTAGACCTTAGGACATTCTAAGAGGACACAGGTAGCATCTATCCATAAATCCATTTGAAATGCACAGGGGAAGTCCTTTCCAAGTTATTTGCTGCATGAGGAACAGTAATGATCAAGTGGCCCTGCTGGCACTGATGGCCCAGGGTAATGGTGGCAGTGGTCTGTAAGGAAGTGAACCATTCCTGGCTCCTGGAATTAGAACGTTTATGCCATATCTGTCTCTTATACATTAGCACCAGAAGAGTCACAAGAGCAAGGACATCCCCCGTTCTCATCTCAACAGAAAGGTCCTAGTACTGTGTTACCTGCTTTGCAAAATAAAAATGACCTTATTTTATACAGCTGTAAATGTGTTATTGTCAAGGAAACCCATATAACCTACTAGTATTGCTAGTGAGAAAATTCATGTCACAGACAAAAATTAAAAGACGAAAGTCTCCCTTAAGTTCAGGAGAGTGAATCCTTTCAATATTTAGACTCAACAGAAGTGCAGAAAAAGGGATGGCCACTGCTTTAAGCTAAATTAGTTGTCTGGAAGTCAGTGGGAATAAACAGGTCACAACATAGAGCCTAGAAACTGGAATACAAATGATATGAATTCCAAACTAAGATTTAAAAAACAAGTAGAGAAGTAATAAAGATATAATGGGAAAAAATATCCTTAAGTTTAAATGAAAAATAACTTCACACTTTCAGGTTAGAATGGTTCACGGCATCCTAGACAGAAATGATGATAATAAAAAAGATATACTCAAGGAAAAAGCTTTATGAGATCTCTGAATTTCTGAACTCTGAAAATAAAAGTAAAAGAGAAAAATCCTTCCATTTCCAGAAAGAATAATCTACCTACGAAGATTAAATAGGCTAGCTTTCGTTTTCTCCTGTGTATCCTGAGAGTTAAAATACAGTGAAATAATATTCACAGGCTATACATTTTTAACTTCTGAGAACGGATTCTTGAAACAAAAGAGCCATGTGATAAGATAAAACTTAATAATAGCCTGAAATGATAACGACAGGAACTGAGAGATAGGAAAAGTATCTGCCATATGAAGACTCGTTAGTAAATTATTCCTACAATCTCAGTTTGGGACCAGGATAAGTGAATAAGTAAAATGTCTTGGGGTGGCATTTTGCACAATTTAGACATTACACAAAAGTTGTAACAGAGGTACAGGTGTTTCAATATAAGGGTGAAAGATAACAAGGTAACCACTAGTTCAATGAAGGACACAGAATTTCTTAATTAAAGAAGGGTGGTAAAAGTAGACAACTGAAGTATAATTGATTAAACCAAAATGATAATAAAAATGACAAAAGAAAAACCACAATATATAATGATTTATATACTTACAATGAGGTGAATAAAATAAAATGTACTGAAATCACAATAAATATGAATAAGCTTAGCTTTTAATCTAACAATGAAGTCATCAATAGGTCTGACTAAAATGACAAAACTCAGCCCTATCCTGTCTATATTAAAACCATCAGAAATGTCTGTTCATATCCTTTGCCCACTTTTTGATGGGGTTGTTTGTTTATTTCTTGTAAATTTGTTTGAGTTCTTTGTAGGTTCTGGATATTAGCCCTTTGTCACATGAGTAGATTGCAAAAATTTTCTCCCATTCTGTAGGTTGCCTGTTCACTCTGATGGTAGTTTCTTTTGCTGTGCAGAAGCTCTTTAGTTTAATTAGATCCCATTTGTCAATTTTGGCTTTTGCTGCCATACAGCCAATAGACACATGAAAAAATGCTCATCATCACTGGCCATCAGAGAAATGCAAATCAAAACCACAATGAGATACCATCTCACACCAGTTAGAACGGCAATCATTAAAAACTCAGAAAACAATAGGTGCTGGAGAGGATGTGGAGAAATAGGAACACTTTTACACTGTTGGTGGGATTGTAAACTAGTTCAACCATTATGGAAAACAGTATGGCGATTCCTCAAGGATCTAGAACTAGATGTACCATATGACGCAGCCATCCCATTACTGGGTATATACCCAAAGGATCATAAATCATGCTGCTATAAAGACACATGCACACGTATGTTTATTGTGGCACTATTCACAATAGCAAAGACTTGGAATCAACCCAAATGTCCATCAGTGACAGACTGGATTAAGAAAATGTGGCACATATACACCATGGAATACTATGCAGCCATAAAAAAGGATGAGTGTGTGTCCTTTGTAGGGACATGGATGCAGCTGGAAACCATCATTCTCAGCAAACTATCTCAAGAACAGAAAACCAAACACCACATGTTCTCACTCATAGGTGGGAACTGAACAATGAGATCACTTGGACTCAGGAAGGGGAACATCACACACCGGGGCCTATCATGAGGAGGGGGGAGGGGGGAGGGATTGCACTGGGAGTTATACCTGATGTAAATGACGAGTTGATGGGTGCTGACGAGTTGATGGGTGCAGCACACCAACATGGCACAAGTATACATATGTAACAAACCTGCAAGTTATGTACATGTACCCTAGAACTTAAAGTATAATAATTAATAAATAAATAAATAAATAAACCATCAGAATAAAATGAGCGGAAAATAAACAGAAGGGCGAAGAAAAACCAAAGAAAATACAAAAGAAAGTGGAAGTAGCAATAATCAACATCAGAATGGAATTCCAAAGGTAATTCCAAAAGTATTAAACTGAGTCAAGAAAGAGTATTATAGGGATTAAAATTAAAATCCATTAAGAGAATAAAAGATTTATCTAACTAAAAAATAGAGTGAGATAAAAAGAGCAAAAACTTTTAGATATACAAGTCAAATTTGACTGAGCAAGTAGACAAAAAAAAAAAAGAACACAATTAAAAAGCGTGTCTTAATAGACAGGTTTACAACTTTGTACCATATAAACAGAGAATGTATATTCTACTTCTGTTTTCATGGAACCTTTAGCTTCACAGGAGATGAAGTCCTTAGTCACAGCACACCATTATTACAATGAGATTCAATAGATCCCTGAGGTTTCTACAGAATATGTTGTCTTTCACAGTGTGAAAATGGGAAACTTTCCAGTCTATGTGTAGAAATGTTTTAACTGATATGGTTGATGACTTATCACCAGAAAAGAATACCCTGTGCTCTTTTTAAAAAGCATCATAAACAGCTTTTCAACTGCAGAATATGTGGCATGACATTGACAATTGTAGCAGTTATAAAATCTCACACTAATGTGGGTTTTTTTTTTATCATATATAGTAGCTGTGTGATCCAAAACAGTCACATGTGGTTTTCTAAATTTAAACTTAAAATTTAAATTCCATAAAGTAAACATTCAGCTTCCCAGTCACACTAGCCACATGTCAAGTGGTCAAGAGCCACATACGGTTAGTGGCTACTGTCCTGGATGGCACAAAGAGCATTTCCATCATCCCAGAAAGTTCTTTCAATGCATATTGGAGTATTTGTCTCCCAACGCCACAGAGAAATGGAGAATATCACAGCATTTGGTGTAGAGGCAATGATTCTTTAAGGAGTTATGGTTGAAACTGGGTAGATTTGGACAGAAACTGCAATACAATTAAAAGGCATTCTGGAATTACAAGTTGGCTGCACCATAAAACACTTAAAGATAAAAGTTTTAGAGACAAGAATCTGCTATAATGACTTCTTTTATTATTTGTTATATACATATATATACCAACCATGAAGTTTGTGTAGGGCTTTATATCCATCATTTTACTTAATCTGTATAATAACTGTATTTGGTCAGCATGAATAGCTTTCCTCCACAAATGATGACAGTAGGCTTAGACAGGTTAAATAAAATTGTTCAAAGTCACACAGATGATGCATAACAGACCCAGAGTCTGAAGTACAAGTGTATCTGACACCAAAATCCATGCTCTTAACCATCTCACTCTGCCATCTCCCAGCGGCATGGATCACCATGATGTGAGGGAGTTTGGGGGAGTTTATCTGCATTTGATCAATAGTTCTTGCACTGAATTAAATGTTCTTTTCTGTACTCATTTATCCCTTCTCTTGTTTTAAGACTGTAACCCTTTTATTGAGTTGATAAATTAGCCTGGTCTATTCAACGCTTCGCTGGCCACTTTGATATAACCTCTAAATAGAATCACGACATCTCAGATTGCTGAATGTTTTCCTGGATTCAGACCTTTCACTTCTTGTGTGCAAGTACTTCTCAGCTATGGAAATTCTCTTCAGTAGGTACTCATGGCATTACAGCCCAAGCCACTTCAAATCTTATCAGCATTTAGCTTCTCTTCTCTGAGTGGATGAACTATGAATAAGTATTCCTGCAATGCTGAGGGAGGTTGCAGTGGAGCTGTTGGACTTAAGACAATACTGGACAAGTGTCTAAGAAGCTAGACACACACTACCTAGGGAAGGTAAACTCTAATTGTTCAGCAAAGTTCCAATATAATCTGCAGTGCTGGGTAGGCATTGGGCTTTGTTATCAGCTTTTAAAAAGTCATCTAGCTCATCTTAGATGAGGCATGTATACAAGCATTTTCAGAAATGTAAAGTATTATGTAAGTTTTTCTTTTAGTAACCTTTAGACATGGACCACCTTAGAAATTGTTTGATCTGATTATGTGATTAACAGATAAGGAAATAAAATCCAGAAAGTTTCAGCAACTGGCCCCAAGTCAAAACGAGTTGACATAACTGTTTAGGGTTCTTGACTAATTCTCCTGTAGACACAACATAAAATGGTCATTAAATGCCTACAACTGATGAATCTGATATGTCAAGGTCTTTTCAGGACAAAATGCACCTGCTGAGTTTAGATCCAGAAATACGGTCTAACTCAGTATTTCCCAAAATGTGGTCAATGGACTATCAGTTCTACAGAATACTAGGAGAACTATGCCAAAACAGGATTCTGTGGTCAGATATATCAGAAGTTGAAAAAAGACCGAATTGGGTGAAACTACATGACTTTCAGGGGCCCTTAATGTACTCTTGTGCATTCTTAACTGCCAAGAGGAGGTTATAGTAGGCAGCCTTCAAAATTTATTTGCTCATAAAATAGTTTTATTTAATAGCATTCCTGAAGACAAGTGTGGGATGCAACACACTTTGGCAAACGCTTATCTAACTTTATCAGGTCCCTTGCTGTTATCCTCAAACACGGCTGCCTGAAATAGATTTCATGAAACAATATCTTTTGTGTAACTGGCTTTCCTCCAGATGACGTCACTACTACCATAAATACCTTGGAGAACTTTGGAATCTTGTGACATGACCGTAGCACTCAAACTTTCTTAGTAGCTGCCAAACAATTGCTTAAATGGATAATAGTATTGAAACTATTTGTACGTGATTACAGTCCCAAAGGTACTTTGTTTTTTTTTGCATTGTTCTTCTTTATACCAAAGGTCACACAGAACCCAAAATCTGACGTCTTATAACTGATGATAAAAAGCACATGGTCTTATATTCCTGTGTAGGCCTTTGTCAGCAATGCAGGGTAGAGGAAATAGTGATACGTGTGTATGCATATACATATGTATATACACACATATATCCATGTATATAGTAATATTACATCACTACTCTAAATATATTACATATTTTTACTTTTCTTTTTTTTGTTCTACAATTATTTTATTTAAAAAGAAAAGTATTTCTTAGAGTGATCATATATTAAATTTTAAATTTTGGATTTTTCCTCAAGTGTCTGACACAAAATATGAATATCTGTATATAGAGTGAGGTTCAGTGCTGCTATGTTGCTTGAAAATTTCTAATCTAAGTTCCATATAAGGTAATTAAATATATCAAGTCTGCTTATATTGTTTTGTATTTTGGTACTTTCAACTTTCCATAACATTGGACCAGTGCATATTATTATTTGATGCTTGGTATTTTCATAATAATGTAGGGACAATGAAAACATAAAGATAGATTTCCCAAAGTCAAGGGCTCTGTTATTTTTATATCATATTTTTCTTAAATTAAAAGTCTGCCTCATTTAAGTATGCTTAAAATAGCATGCAACATTGCAATAATATAGAAATGTGATAACCAACCAAACCTACCTCCTAGAGGTCCTGTGTTTATATTAAGAGTATGGATCATTTCAAATCAGTGTTCCCCCAAATAATTAAATGGCTTATCATGAGAATTGATGGGACTTCAAAGAAGGGAGAGAAGAATCTTCTTTGTTAGGTAATGTCTATTTTCCACCCAAGTAGAAAAGGACAACAGTGCTAGATTACTTATCAAAGTTATTAAGCGAATAAGTGTCAATTTTCATCATGGCAACTTCAATGTGTCTTTGGTATGGAAGTTCCCATCTCTTTTAAATTACTGAATCAAAACCACAAATATGAAGTGTTCGAAAGAGACCAAGACACTTTAACTGTCAAGAAAAAATAAAAATATTTGTATCTGATCCTCAAAATAAAAGGTGTTTGAAAAACTACTTTTATATGCATGTAAATTTAACGTATGTGTATCTCTCAGCAATTCTATGCCCATTTCCTTTGTGTTTTCCTATGGGGTTGCATTTTAAAAACGAGAAAAACGAAGGGTTAATAGAGGCTAAATTGCTTGCGTAAGAACTCAAAATTCTTCTGATTTCTAACGGTTCTTTCTATTATACCAGGAAGACTTCATATGACTACTCTATAAACTTTATGATTTTTACTCATCTATGCATGTATGTGTATTTAATGTATGTGTATTTCTCAGCAATTCTATGCCCAATTCCTTTGTGTTTTCCTATGGGACTGCATTTTATCAATGAGGAAACCTAAGGGTATATAGAGGCTAAATTCTTTTTATTTCTTTTTTATTTTTTTTTCCACAAGTGAGCAATGATCAGGTTTATTTTAACATGACTTTGGTTTTGCTATTTTATGAAGTAATTTTTCCTGATTACAGAAGCATGGCAAAAAAGTTGGATATAGTAAGAAATATAAAGAATGGAAAAGTAAATTAATCACATCACCTAGGGCTAACTACTGCTAATATTTTGGCATATTTTTTGTATATTTTGTGCATATTAATAAATTTGTGACTATAATATATATGCAGTTTTATTCTGTTATTCATATTTAATTTTTATTATATATGTAATTTGCTATTACCTTAATTAGTATTCATGAATAGAATTTTCCAAATGGCTTATAAACCAAAAGGCTTTTTCCACCCCCTTCTGTTTTTTCTTTTTTATTTTTTTTATTATTATACTTTAAGTTCTAGGGTACCTGTGCATAACGTGCAGGTTTGTTACATATGTATACTTGTGCCATGTTGGTGTGCTGCACCCATCAACTCGTCAGCACCCATCAACTCGTCATTTACATCAGGTATAACTCCCAGTGCAATCCCTCCCCCCTCCCCCCTCCTCATGATAGGCCCCGGTGTGTGATGTTCCCCTTCCTGAGTCCAAGTGATCTCATTGTTCAGTTCCCACCTATGAGTGAGAACATGTGGTGTTTGGTTTTCTGTTCTTGAGATAGTTTGCTGAGAATGATGGTTTCCAGCTGCATCCATGTCCCTACAAAGGACACACACTCATCCTTTTTTATGGCTGCATAGTATTCCATGGTGTATATGTGCCACATTTTCTTAATCCAGTCTGTCACTGATGGACATTTGGGTTGATTCCAAGTCTTTGCTATTGTGAATAGTGCCACAATAAACATACGTGTGCATGTGTCTTTATAGCAGCATGATTTATGATCCTTTGGGTATATACCCAGTAATGGGATGGCTGCGTCATATGGTACATCTAGTTCTAGATCCTTGAGGAATCGCCATACTGTTTTCCATAATGGTTGAACTAGTTTACAATCCCACCAACAGTGTAAAAGTGTTCCTATTTCTCCACATCCTCTCCAGCACCTATTGTTTTCTGAGTTTTTAATGATTGCCGTTCTAACTGGTGTGAGATGGTATCTCATTGTGGTTTTGATTTGCATTTCTCTGATGGCCAGTGATGATGAGCATTTTTTCATGTGTCTATTGGCTGTATGGCAGCAAAAGCCAAAATTGACAAATGGGATCTAATTAAACTAAAGAGCTTCTGA